>NC_059261.1:1791912-1814412 GCF_017591435.1 Portunus trituberculatus | reverse complement strand
GAGTCGTGCAAAGAGGGCTTCTACATTAGTCAGATGCTCAGCCCATGTTGTGTCATAGATGACCACGTCATCAATGTATACGACACAGTGAGTCAGACCATCAGTAACTCGGTCCATGAGACGCTGAAATGTGGCTGGGGCATTTCGCAGCCCATAAGGCATCACTTGGCACTGATAGACAGCGCCGTTGGCCACAAAACTCGCTATCTCCTTAGCCCGCTCCGTCAATGGGACCTGCCAGTACCCTTGACAAGGTCCACTTTGGTGATAAAAGTAGCTGACCCGATTCGGTCCACAGAGTCATCTACACGGGGCAAGGGATAAGTGTCTACTTTTGTTAGAGCATTAACCCGCCTGAAGTCAATACAAAACCTGACCTTGCCATCAGGCTTAGGCTGCAGGGTGACTGGGGAACTCCATTGACTGTAAGTCCGAGTAATGAGCCCATGCTCAAGCATGTACTCCAACTCCTTCTCCACCAGTGCTTGCTTCATAGGATTTACTCGGTAGGGGGCAGTTTGACAGGCTCTGCGTCCCCAACATCAATATCGTGTTCTATCAACTGTGTCCTGCCCGGGACACTGCTAAACACTGAAGAGTACTTTCTCAGCCGCCGAAGCAACTCATCTTGCTGATCCCTAAATGTTCAACCTTCTCTTTCAAGAGATGGAGGCTATTCCGTTCCCACTGCCCTGTAGGAACAACAGGTTCAGGCCCAATAACTTCTGGAGCCTCTCCCTCCCGGCAGAAAAATAAAACTGAAGATGCCTCTTGCACGGCAGAACTAAAAGAGCCCTTCTGGCTAGTAGAACGAAAATAGGGCTTCAGCATGTTAACGTGACACAGCTGAGCCCTCTTGCGCCGGTCAGGAGTGACCACCAGGTAGTCGAGGTCACCTACCTTCTTCTCTATAACATAGGGGCCACTATAGCGGGCAGCAAGCGGCTGGCCCTGAAGTGGTAACAGCACAAGCACTTCATCTCCAGGGCAAAACTCCGATACTCGGCCCTTCGGTCATAATACCCCTTCATACTCTGCTGGGCCTTACACAGGTGGGCCTGCGCCACCTCTAATGCCTTGGCTAATCTCTCTCGACTGCTCATGAGGCTCTTAAGCAGTGAGACAGGGCGCTCAGGCGACGGCTGACACCAAGCCTCCCGAACAACGTCGAGCGGTCCACGCACTCGGTGTCCAAACACTAGCTGATTGGGTGAGAAACCCAAGGACTCAGTGGGCGCTTCTCTCACCGCAAATAAGACAAAGGGACACCCTCGTCCCAATCCTTATCTCTCTCCATGCAGAAACTCTTGAGCATGGTCTTGAGAGTTTGATGATGTCTCTCCAGGGCTCCCTGAGACTGTGGATGATAAGCACTGGACACAATATGCTTGATCCCCCACGCAGTCATCGTATCCTTAAACAACTTTGAAGTAAAGTTGGTCCCCTGATCGGACTGCAGCTCTGCTGGCAATCCAAAGTGTGTAAAGAAGGTTAACAAAGCCTTCAGCACCACCTTAGAGTGAGTGCTTCTCAGGGAATTGCTTCAGGGTACCGCGTGGTAACATCCATTATGGTCAACAAATACTTGTGACCAGCCCTGGTAGTAGGCAGAGGACCTACTATATCAATCAAAACCCTCGTGAAGGGAGGATCAACAGCAGGGATGGGGTGGAGTGGCGCCACAGGGGGTGTCTGATTAGGCTTGCCCACCACTTGACAAGTGTGGCAGCACTTAAGAATCGTGGCTACTTCTCCAGACATGCTGGGCCACCAAAATTGCGACGCAGGCGAGCGACGGTCTTTCGGATGCCCAGGTGTCCAGCCATGGGCCCCTCATGTGCCAACAGCACAAGTGCCTCACGCAGCTTCTGCGGCACAACTACTTGCAATAACTCACCACCGTCACTCTCCTGCCATCTACGACACAACACCCCTTGATGCAAAACAAACTCCTCCCTGCCCTCCAACTCCTCACTTCCCTCACCCACTCGAGCAAAGAAGGAGGCCAACGCCGGGTCCTCCTGCTGCCTACGAATGAGCTCTGCAGGCTCTAGCTGGGTAAGAGAAAGGGGGACTATAGGGTCATGGGGTTGAGGCAACGCTGCAACCCTACGTCCCACACGGCATCGAGGACGGAGAGCTGGCCCAGGCTGCTCCGCTCCTGCCATGTGATCCGGTGAGTCCTCAGAAGGATCATCACCACCAGCCAGGCAGTCACCAGGCAAGGGAACAGCTCGCTCCCTGCCTCCACGATGCTCCACAGGGGGAGAAACTTCCAACTCCCCGCAGAACTGGAAGTCTCCCACCCTGGGCGCCAACTTCCAACAAACTGCCTGACTTATCATGCTGGGGCCTGTGCTGAACATCAGAGCCCTCAGCCTCCACACCAGGAAGCAACTCAGCACGAGTGCTCCTCCGGAGTGCTCTGCAGAGTGAGGATAACCATCAAACAACTCAGCTACACCCAACACTCCGTCCTCACTCTCAGCAACAACTCCCAAAGCCGAGTCCGGTGCATTAACAAGTGACTCCACGCCGTCACCGTCAGCCTCTACACCAGAACTCAATGGTGAGCCCAACACTGGCTCCACCACATCAGCACTGCTACTCCCATCTGGAGTCAATCCCACCTGGCTGCTAGCAACCTCCTGGGTAGTAACAGGCTCTCTCTCAGCCCAGCGGGCCTGAGAGCGGTAACAACATTTACAGAGTCTTGCACCACTGGCCCAGACTCTTCAGCAACCTCATCCTCATCAGAGGTTGGGATCCATACACGACCACCAGCCAAATCATTCCCAAGCAGGAAGTCCACTCCTGCGACTGGCAGTTCGTCTGCCACTGCTACCTGAGCCGTAGCAGTGACAAGAGGACATGACAGCGTCACCTCAGCCGTCACGAACTCCTCCACAGTGTTAAGTCCACGACACAACACTGCCTTGCTAGATGTCACCTTCTTCCCAGTGACATTTCGGCACACTGACTGCTGTGCTCCCGTATCACGCAGTACAGTGACGGGATACTTTGTGCCATCAATCTCAACAGTGCCTCCACACAGGAAAGGACGGCACCAGTCAAGCTCACTATCCTTAGGTGCGGGCGAGGCAACAGGGGAGGGACAGGTGGGCCAACCTGCTCTCCTCCTCCAAACACAACTCAGGCACACGCCGTGCCTTCTCACTTCTAAAGCCTGAAGGAGCAGTCAACTCATCACCACAAACTTTATCTGGCCACACCAACAAGGCAACTGGTTTCTGCGAGGACTTTGGAGTTTCAGCTGTTACTAATTTTGGGCAATTGAACTTAAAATGCCCTTTCCTCGGCAGTGATAGCACGTAGGCTGGTAATCATACTTGGGAGTTCTAGGGGCCGCCTTCCCGCCGTCCCATCCTTCGCAGAAGAAGGAGGGTGGGGCCTGGGGCTTTCAAACCCATCTTACTGCCGAATCCAGTATATCGCCTAAAGTGGCCTGGAGAGCCCGAGGAAGAACTGCCACCACTCCCTGGGCCTCCCTTAGGACCACCTTCCTTACGACTCCAACTCCCAGGCTGCTGCACAGGACGGTGGGCCAACACATAATCATCAGCCCATGTAGCAGCCTCCTTCAAAGTCCTAAACCTCTTCTCCCTCAACAGAGGTACCAGCTCCTTATCAGCAATATCAATGAACTGCTCCATAACTACTAACTCCTTCAAAGCCTCGAGAGAGTCAACACCCTCGCTAGCAACCCATCTCTCAAACACTTGCTCCAGTGAACGAGCACACTCGAGGTAGGAGTCACTTGCTCGCTTCCTCTTTCCTCTGAATTGCAAGCGATAGGCTTCTGGTCGCAGCTCATATGCCCGCAAAATGTCAGCCTTAAACTCCTCATAATCATCCAGATCATCAGCTGACATTTTATCATAAACTTCCAAGGCTTTTCCCTTGAGTTTATTCGCAACCAAGCCTACCCATCTCTCTCGAGACCAAGCAAACTCCTTGGCTTTCCTCTCGAAGCGGACAAACCATTCAGCCACCTTAGCCTCATCAAATTCAGGGACTAGCTGGAGACTTTGAACTAAAGTACGCTCTACACTCTGTTCTCCTCCTCCTCCTACACTACCAACAACTCCAGGCGTACTTACTGCATGGCGAGTTCTCTCCCACTCCAACTCTCTATCTTTATCTGCCCTTTCTCTCTCCATCTCCAATCTCATCATCTCCATCTCTCTAGCCTCCTTCTCTGCTGCTAGTCTCTGAATTTCTCGTCTTTCTTCTGCTAGTCTCTAGCCCTCTCCTCAGCAGCTAATCTCTTAAACTCTCGCCTCTCTTCTGCTTCTATCTCCATTTTCCTCATTTCCAGCTTCAATCGCAGTTCCTCCAGTCTGGCAGCTGACTGGACACTATCAGCAATACTGCTTGCTGGACTAGATCGTCGGGAGCCTTCCCTGCTTCCGATACTTCTGCCAGGGCTAATATATCCCACATCACCTTCACTGGGACCGCCACGTGCGTTATCATGACACATAAATGCGTCCTCACTGACCCCACGCGCGGCCACCGACTCATCATACCCACGTGGTGAGTCTCGCCGGCTCACACTCGCATCCTCACCCTCCACTGGTGGGGTGAAAAGACCAGTAACTCTCTCCATGGTGCTCACAGGGACTCGTTCTCACAAACAATAAAATAATATAAGTAATAATACCCCACACAATACACTACACCAATATAAAGCACTTGGTTTATCCTGGCGAGGTCGCCACTTTTATGTTACGTACGCCACGGCTGCGGTTAACTGCTACAGCTCACTAGACTGTTATTCTGGCAAAATCGCCAACTTTGTTACGATCAGTACAGTGGGGATTATAAAACACTCCACAGAGTCCCCACTACTATAACTCACAGCCGCCGTAACCCTCAGGTTCTTTCAAGGTCGCCAACAGTGTATAATTTCCCCCACTGTAAGGGAATCTCCTCAGCAACTCCTTCTCCTCCTGTACCCAACCAAGTAGAATTTATAAATGGTAGATGTTATGTGTAACAGGGCGAGGCCTTAATACCCCTAGAGAAACCGCCCACAAGGACAATTCCACCCACTTCTCTATGAAGTATTAATGCCTCTCCACGCCTTGTCCACAGACTGTGATAACTCACAGACTGGGACAACACGCGCAGTATATATACTATACTATCTATACTACTACAAGTGCTTCCTAACATCTGTCAGACTGACATCCATAGCCTACTACTACTACTACTACTACAATATATGATGTGTACAGCACATCCGGTGGTGTACACACAAGCCCAGACACCACCTACGTGTGACAACCGCTATACACGGAGTCCAGATACTCGTCACAGACAAGTCTGGCGGACGACAACTACGCACCACTGGTCGACATGAAGCATCTCAGCATTCAATAGTGTGCGTGGCTACTACCACTACAATACAGTATACTACTGAAACTATACAAAAGATGGTGGGGGCACACAGCCACCCACTAAACACCACTGGTGACTACAACCACCAACAGCAAAAACAGTGGTGTCTATCTCCGCTGAAGGCTAACACATGTCAGACGTCTTGAAAGTGGTTCGTGTCATCCCAATGTATGAGCAAGGTCCACATTCCTTGCTGTTGCAGGTGTGTTGGTAGATGACATGATCCTCTTGCAAGGGCGTCTTGTAGTCAGCAGGTCGGTTGCGGAGTAGGAGTTGGCTTGTTTTCTTGATTTGTAGTAGATGGTGATGATTCTGGTATTTTCGTCGGTAGGTATATATACATTCTTGTATATATATATATATATATATATATATATATATCTGTATATCGGTATACATGTATCCTCGGTAATATAGTTTGATCTTTTCTTCTTCCCTCGGTGTGTCTTGCTGGTTGTGCCATCTATCTAAGTAGTAATTCTTTATGGTTTGGGATACGTGAGTGTTTGAGTATCCATTGTTGACAAGGACTTGGGTGACTCGCTCTAGTTCTTGGTGTGTTTCTGCCCATGTAGAACAGTGCGTGAGGGCTCGCCTCACGTATGCGCTGATGGTAGATGTTATGTAGCGTTTAGGGCATTCGCTGTCCCCGTTGAGGCAGAGTCCTTGGTTGGTGGGTTTGGTGAAGACTTGTTTTGAAGCCATAGTTGCTGGCAGTGACCAGGATGTCCAGGAAGGGGAGGCGTCCATTGCTTGACTCTTCATAGGTGAAGTTGAGTCTAGTGGCGTTGATGAAACGTTGGCGGAGGTTTTGAAGCTCTTGTAGATTCCTGACTCGTCATCCTAGACAAAGAAAACGACCCCCGAAGACTATTTTTCCTCGAAGCCATCTATATCAGCATAATGCAGCCATCCATCAACATTCAAACAGAGAACCTACAAATCCTCCCCACTCTGAAACGACGAGCAGCCAACCAGCGCGTAGACCAGACACACAGAGCCACCTAACTAATCCAGCCAATCACAGCGCAGCGCTGCATCATCACCTACTCTGACCCAACGGAAACATATATAAGACGCGCACATGCCTCACACAACCACAGCCTGAAGATGGAGAGATATCTCCGAAACGTCGCTGACCTTTAGCCAACTGCTTCACCAACTGGAAAAGACAGAAACACAGTACGGCACATAGAAACCGTACACAAAAGTTAAACAAAGGAGAATGCTCTATAGCTTTCAACCTCGTCTGCCTACAAGAAAATATCCTCCTGGCTATACAAACATATATATATATATATATATATATATATATATATATATATATATATATATATATATATATATATATATATATATATATATATATATATATATATATATATATATATATATATATATATATATATATATATATATATATATATATATATATATATATATATATATATATATATATATATATATATATATATATATATATATATATATATATATATATATATATATATATATATATATATATATATATATATATTACGTACACACCACACGGCTGCGGTTAACTGCTACAGCTCACTAGAGTGTTATTCTGGCAAAATCGCCAACTTTGTTACGGTCAGTACAGTGGGGATTATAAAACACTCCACAGAGTCCCCACTACTATAACTCACAGCTGCCGTAACCCTCAGGTTCTTTCAAGGTCGCCAACAGTGTATAATTTCCCCCACTGTAAGGGAATCTCCTTAGCAACTCCTTCTCCTCCTGTACCCAACCAAGTAGAATTTATAAATGGTAGATGCTATGTGTAACATGGCGAAGCCTTAATACCCCCTAGAGAAACCGCCCACAAGGACAATTCCACCCACTTCTCTATGAAGTATTAATGCCTCTCCGCATGCCTTGTCCACAGACTGTGATACTCACCAACTGGGACAAAACGTGCAGTGTATATATTACTATATTATCTTACTACGACAAGTGCTTCCTAACACCTGTCAGACTGACACCCATAGCCTACTACTACTACAATTACAATATATGATGTGTACAGCACATCCGGTGGTGAACACACAAGCCCAGTCACCATTTACGTGTGACAAGTGACAACCGCTATACACGGAGTCCAGATACTCGTCACAGACAAGTCTGGCGGACGACAACTACGCACCCCTGGCCGACATGAAGCCTCTCAGCATTCAATAGTGTGCGTGGCTACTACCACTACAATACTACTGAAACTATACAAAAGATGGTGGGGGCACACAGCCGCCCACTAAACCCCACTGGTGACTACAACCACCAACAGCAAAAACAGTGGTGTCTACCTCTGCTGAAGGCTAACTCGGTACTGAGTCCCACTCACAACGAGAAGCGAGAAGAGGGAGATGGGTTGTCTGCTCAGCAGAACAGCCCACTCTGGTCCATAGGCTCGCATATAATGAAATAATAAATTAAAGGGGATTAAGATTGTGCCCATCACAATATATATATATATATATATATATATATATATATATATATATATATATATATATATATATATATATATATATATATATATATATATATATATATATATATATATATATATATATATATATATATATATATATATATATATATATATATATATATATATATATATATATATATATATATATATATATATATATATATATATATATATATATATATATATATATATATATATATATATATATATATATATATATATATATATATATATATATATATATATATATATATATATATATATATATATATATATATATATATATATATATATATATATATATATATATATATATATATATATATATATATATATATATATATATATATATATATATATATATATATATATATATATATATATATATATATATATATATATATATATATATATATATATATATATATATATATATATATATATATATATATATATATATATATATATAACTGCTGAAACTCATGCCCTATATATTTCTGCCCGTAATCATGCCAAATCTATTCTCCAACTTACTAAAACTCTTTCATCAATAGAAAATGTCAAAGTCTTTCCAATTCTAACTCCTCTCGAGATTTCTGGCATCTAGCCAATAATATCTCTAACAACTTTACTTCTTCGTCTTTCCCTCCTTTACTTCATCCAGATGGCTCTACAGCTGTCTCTTCTTTTCTAAAGCTGAACTCTTCGCTCAAACCTTTGCTACCAACTCAACTTTGGATGATTCTGGGCATATTCCTCCTACTCCTCCACCCTCTGACTACTTCATCCCTAAAATTAAAATTCTTTATAAAGACGTTTTCCTGGCCCTCTCTGGCCTTGATTCTCGGAAGGCTTACGGTCCGGATGGAGTCCCTCCTGTTGTTCTCAAAAACTGTGCTTCCGAACTCGCTCACTGCCTGGTCAAACTCTTTCATCTGTGTCTCTCTACTTCTATTTATCCTTCTTGCTGGAAGTTTGCTCACATTCAACCTGTCCCTAAAAAGGTGACCACTCCAATCCTTCTAACTACCGCCCTATAGCTTTGATTTCCTGCCTTTCTAAAGCCTTTGAGTCTATCCTTAATAGGAAGATAATGAGGCATCTATCAGCTCACAACCTTCTCTCTGATTGCCAGTATGGTTTCCGTAAAGGCAGATCTACTGGTGATCTTCTTACTTTCCTAACTGAATCTTGGTCATCCTCTTTTAGGGACTTCGGTGAAACCTTTGCTGTCGGCCTTGACATATCGAAAGCCTTCGATAGAGTCTGGCACAAATCTTTAATTTCTAAACTACCCTCCTACGGATTCTATCCTTCTCTCTGTACCTTCATCTCCAGTTTCCTTTCCGATCGTTCTATTGCTGCTGTAGTAGACGGTCACTGTTCTTCCCTAAAACTATCAACAGTGGTGTTCCACAGGGTTCTGTCCTATCACCCACTCTCTTTCTATTATTCATCAATGATCTCCTAAATCTGACTCAATGCCCTATCCACTCCTATGCTGATGATACCACCTGCATTATTCAACAGCGTTCAACAGACGCCCAACCCAACAACAATTAAATGACTCAAGGCGAGATGCTATAGGACGCCTAACTTCTGATCTTTCACTTGTTTCTGATTGGGGCAGAGAAAACCTGGTTTTGTTCAATGCCTCAAAAACTCAATTTCTACAACTATCTACTCGACATAACCTTCCAGACAACTATCCTCTCTTCTTCAATAACACTCAACTTCCCTCTCCTCTACATTAAACACACTCGGTCTATCCTTCACTAAAAATCTAAACTGGAAATTTCACATCTCTACTCTTGCTAAATCAGCTTCCAAGAAGTTAGGTGTCCTATGGCGTCTTCGTCCATTTTTCTCTCCCTCCCAGCTGCTTGCTCTGTACAAGGGCCTTATCCGCCCGTGTATGGAGTATGGCTCTCATGTCTGGGGGATCCACACACAGCTTTACTAAACAAGGTGGAATCTAAAGCTTTTCGTCTTATCAACTCTTCTCCTCTAACTGACTGTCTTGATTCTTTAAGTCACCGCCGCAATGTTGCATCTTTATCTGTCTTCTACCGCTGTTTTCATGCTGTCTGCTCTTCTGAACTTGCTAACTGCATGCCTTCCCCCCTCCTGCGGCCTCGCTGCACAAGACTCTCTACTTCTTCTCATCCTTATTCTGTCCATCTTCCTAATGCAAGAGTTAACCAGTATCTTCACTCCTTCATTCCCTACACTGGTAAACTCTGGAACTCTCTACCTGTGTCTGTATTTCCAACTGCCTATGACTTAAACTCTTTCAAAAGAGGAGTGTCAAGACACCTCTTACGTTAACTGGACCCTCCTTTTAGATTTTTGTTTTTTCTCTCTTTCTTTCTTCTTAACAGGGCCTGGCAACCAGCGGATTTTTTTTTTGCAGCGCTTTGTTTTCCTTGGCCGGTGCCCTTGTAATGTAAAAAAAAAAAAAAATATATATATATATATATATATATATATATATATATATATATATATATATATATATATATATATATATATATATATATATATATATATATATATATACACACACACACACACACACACACACACACACACACACACACACACACACACACATTGATAACGGTGGACAAGTTGAATGGATTGAATGAAGAAATTATAACAGCAGAAAGTGTGCAGAAACTTATGGAAAAGTTGGATAATGTAGAATTGTAGATATGGAGACAGATCATTATGAGCCCCGCTCGAATTCTGTAATATACAAATAAGTAAATACAACTAGGTATATACTCGTGTATATATATATATATATATATATATATATATATATATATATATATATATATATATATATATATATATATATACACACACACACACACACACACACAGGGTGGCTTAAAAGGAAGCACATTGAGATGGATGAAGAATTACTTAAGGGGGAGAGAAATAAGTTAAAGATATGAAGTCCAAGTGGAGAACAGTAGACAGCAGAGTGCCACAGGGGTCAGTATTGGCACCAATACTTTTTCTCGTATATATAAATGACATGCCAGAGGGAGTGAACAGCTACATAAATCTGTTTGCGGACGATGCGAAACTGTGCAGAGTCATTAAACAAAAAGAGGATTGTGAAATACTACAGGAAGACTTAAACAAGATCTGGAAATGGAGCAAAAAATGGGAGATGGAATTCAATGTGGACAAAAGCCATGTCATGGAAATGGGAAAAGTGAAAGACGACCAGTGGGAATCTATAAGATGGGAGATGGAGTAGAACTAGAAAAGTAAAAAGGAAAAGGACTTGGGAGTGACAATGGAAGAAAATAATCAACCGGTTAGCCATATTGATAGAATTTTCAGAGAGACGTATAATTTGCTAAGGAATATTGGAGTAGCATTTCACTATATGGACAAGGAAATGATGAAGAAATTGATAAGTACTAAAATAAGACCTAGATTGGAATATGCAGGAGTTGTGTGGACTCTACAAAAAGAAACACATAAGAAAATTAGAGAGACTACAAAAATGGCTACAAGAATGGTTCCAGAATTTAAAGGGATGGCATATGAGGAGAGACTAAAGGCAATGGATCTACCAACCTTGGAGCAGAGAAGAGAGAGAGGGGATCTGATACAAGTTTATAAATTGATTAACGGAATGGATGAAGTGGATAATGAGAAACTGATCCTGAGAGAAGAATATGACTTTAGAAGCACAAGATCGCATAGTAAGAAACTAAGGAAGGGACGATGTCTGAGAGATCTTAAAAAATTTAGTTTCCCGCAAAGATGTGTTGAGACTTGGAACAGTTTGAGTGAGGAAGTGGTATCAGCAAAGAGTGTACATAGTTTTAAGGAAAAATTGGATGAGTGTAGATATGGAGACGGGACCACACGAGCATAAAGCCCAGGCCCTGTAAAACTACAACTAGGTAAATACAACTAGGTAAATACACACACACGTGTGTGTGTGATGTGGTCTCAGTCGTATCCGAAGATCGGCCAGTACGAGCTCTGCTGAGCTCTTTCCGTGCGGGAAAGGCTGGGTGGGTGATGAATAATATATATATATATATATATATATATATATATATATATATATATATATATATATATATATATATATATATATATATATATATACGGTACACATACACACACACACACCTAATAGATAGATAAAACATATAGATAGGCAGACATACAGATAGATAGATATATGGATAGATAGAAAACAGATCGATAAGCATTGACAGATAAACAAAGACTGGAACATGACTGGTAGATAGATATTGATAGAATTATATATATATATATATATATATATATATATATATATATATATATATATATATATATATATATATATATATATATATATATATATATATATATATATATATATATATATATATATATATATATATATATATATATATATATATATATATATATATATATATATATATATATATATATATATATATATATATATATATATATATATATATATATATATACAGACAGGACAGGTCGAGAGAGAGAGAGAGAGAGAGAGAGAGACCCATTGCCTACCTCTCTCTCTTTATACAAATGGGCCTTCTTTAACATACTCATCACCATACTATTTCCGGAGAGAGAGAGAGAGAGAGAGAGAGAGAGAGAGAGAGAGAGAGAGAGAGAGAGAGAGAGAGAGATTAACAAGCAAAACAAATTAACATAGTGTATTATCCACACAGACACATACACATATACATATATCCATTAAAATTACAATTAGGTAAGAACAATTAGAACGCATACTCACCCTGGCGCTGGACTGGCTGGGGTGTCTGTCTTCATCTGGGGTGTGGATATGGGCAGGGTGGGCAGAGTGCTTGGGGCGAGGGAAGCACCCTTGTCCCTCCCAAACCCCGCTGAGAACATGGGCATGACGTCACCTAACCTAACTTGACTTGACCTAACTTAACCTAACTTTACATAACCTAGTGTAACCTAACTTAAGATGTAACCACCTCACTTAATTGACCTTACTTACCCTCACCTAACCTAACATAATGAAGACTAAACTGACCTGTCTATCTATCTATCTATCTATCTATCACAGCACAAAACTATTTATCTATCTAACACAATACTTTCATTGATATATCAATCACAAATCTGTATCAACCTAAAACAACTCCTTATTATCTATCACAAAATTATCTATCTAACCACCATTATCATCACAACACAACACTATCACAATATCTATCTAAACCAACACAGCAACACAATCCTTATCTACTACAATACACAACAGTTCAACACAGGAGCTTCAGTTTAACACAACCTCTCTCCACCACTCCTTCCTTCCTCCTAATGACCTCTCTCTTCTTCCCTCTCCCTCTCCCTCTCTCTCTCTCTTCCCTCCCTCCTTTCTTTTTCCTCTTCTTTTTGTCATTAATTTTTAGTAAACATTTTTAAAATTCAGGTAAACATTTAAATACTTTTTATTTTTTACCTCTCTCTCTCTCTCTCTCTCTCTCTCTCTGTGTTATGAGGGGAAAAATAAGAGTGTTTATAAATTGTTTGCCAAAGTAAACATGGGAGGAGGAGGAGGAAGAGGAGGAAAGAAGGAAGAAACTGTTAATGATCTTTCCTCCATCTCTTCCTCATCCTTACATTTCTATTACATCACACACACACACACACACACACACACACACACACACACACACACACACACACACGTTATTGGTATAAAAATATATACACCATTAATTTCAGAGTATAATTAATAGAAACATACAATTTCATACACACTCCATTTTTTGTGCTATACACTTCTAAATACCAACAGTGCAAAAACTAGATTCATTAATTAGAAAATATGTATTAATGTATGCTTTTCAATAAACACACATTACATACAAATATACATACATATGTGCCTACATACATACCTACAAACACACTTAGTACACTTTATGATATCAACAGTACAAAATGAAGATACACACACACACACACACACACACACACACACACACACACACACACACACACACACACACACACACACACATGCATATTTCAGTTGCCCTTCCTAAAAAAAATGCCATAAGAATAATTATTAAATCACAAAAGTTAAGTCAGGTTAGGTTAGGTTAAGTCAGTGGTCAAAACAGGATTAGGTTAGGTAAGATAAGATAAGGTCAGGATAAGTTAGAACAGGTTAAGTTGAATCAAATCATGTCAGAAGAGTTACAATTAGATCAGGTCATGTCAGGTCAGGTCAGGTCAGGGTAGGTTAGGTTAAGTTAGGGCACCCAAGGTTTTGTTACAGGAGGTTAGGTTAGGCTAGTTCAGGTTAGGTTAAGGGACGGAGCAAGTTAGGTTAGGTTAGAATAGGTTGGGATGGGTTAAGTAAATTTCAAATGACATACATAAACATACACCAAACATACAATGTAGTATGGAATGAGTGAATGGATACTCTCTTACTGAGCCACCAACCACCATACAAAACAACAATAACAACAGTACTACGAACAAAATATAGAAAATACAACAACAAATAAGGTTACACTACTTGCATATTGTTTGCACATATAACACAATAAGAAAAATATAACAGATAAGGCTAGATAAGATTACATTGTATTGCTTTTTTTTAAATAGTATGACACACACACACACACACACACACACACTTGACTTGACTGACTGAGCACATCTTGACTAGCAGTGTGTGTGTGTGTGTGTGTGTGTGTGTGTGTGTGTGTGTGTGTGTGTGTGTGTGTGTGTGTGTGTGTGTGTGTGTGTGTGCAAGAGAGATACTAGTCAAGGACAACAAAAATTTATATATATATATATATATATATATATATATATATATATATATATATATATATATATATATATATATATATATATATATATACATAGTAAGTCCACTGAGATGCCAGTCCACAAAGAGAACAGCCAATGGATTGTCCAAAGTTGGAGGATAAGTGTCTTGAAACCTCCATATTGAAAGAATTTAAGTCACAGGAAGGTGGAAATGCAAAACCAGGCATGAAGGTTAAGAATTTACCAGAGAAAGACATGAAAGATAGTGAATACAGGACTTCATCATCACACACATGGACAGAATAGGAGTGAAAGGAAGCGGAAAGTGTTGTGTAAGAAGGCTGTGGGAGGAAAAGAGGCACGCAGTTCATAAAGAGTAATGTTTAATGTACAAATGATACTTCACTTGTACAATTATAAAAACAATTGTAAATTTCTCTAACCTAAATTAACCTCACTATGACAGTTACATATTTCTTTATCCCTACATCAACCCACAACAACTTTTACACACTCATTTTGTACTACAGTCTTTTGAACAATTCTGTAGTGAAAATTAAAACAAAATGTATACTTTCTTTCTTTTGTATCTTTGTATACTGACTTTTCAGAGAGAGAGAGAGAGAGAGAGAGAGAGAGAGAGAGAGAGAGAGAGAGAGAGAGAGAGAGAGAGAGAGAGAGAGAGAGAGAGAGAGAGAGAGAGAGAGAGATGAAAGTGAAATAGAAAGTGAGAAAAAACAGCTTATGCATATGACTGGTAAAAATAACCCTCAGAGAGAGAGAGAGAGAGAGAGAGAGAGAGAGAGAGAGAGAGAGAGAGAGAGAGAGAGAGAGAGAGAGAGAGAGAGAGAGAGAGCACCCTACAATAGTTATTCAAGAGGCAGGTACAAATCTTTCTTCAATTTTCTTGGGTTCGTCTAACAGCCACAGGAAGAGGAGGCTGTACACCACCACCACCACCACTGCCAGGCTTGCCACAGCCACCCCGACATCCTGCAACACCATTACACCATGAGCAACACCACACAGCTGTCCACTTCTACCTTACACCTGTCTATCCGTATTCATTGTACTAGATACATACTTTTTTGTTTTAATTTGAGAGAGAGAGAGAGAGAGAGAGAGAGAGAGAGAGAGAGAGAGAGAGAGAGAGAGAGAGAGAGAGAGAGAGAGAGAGAGAGAGAGAGAGAGAGAGAGAGAGAGAGATTGGATTGGATTTTGGGTAAGGCGCTGCAACATCTACGGTCATCTGGTGCCGCTACAATATGTTTAAAAAGACATAAAAAAAAAAAAAATAAAATCAATTAAAAAAAAAAAAAAAACTGAAATTAAAACTATCTAAAAATACAATTAAAGTAAATAAAACATTAAAATACACATTATAAAAAATAAGTCACAGTTTGGGGAGAAGGCCAGCTTCCCCCAAGTACCTAAAGACATCATGGCCAGGGGACAGGCATGCTGGACCAAGGGTTTTAGAGAGATAATAGACACCGCTATCTCTACCGCGACACCGGTAGAGGTAGCGGTGTCGTAAAGCAATAAAACTAAGGCACTCGACCAGAAGGTGCCGCACGGTGAGTGGCACCAAGCAGTCATCACAGTAGGGTTGAGGGTCCCTGGTCAACAAATATCTTTGTGTAAGATATATGTGACCGATTCTGAGCCGTGCTAATACAATCTGTTTACAGTGGTCGCGGATATGGGTGTATGTCCACTCAGGGAGAATGGAAGTGGTGATCTCTCCCATTTTCGAGGTGGCAACCCCCGTTTGCCACCTCCTCTGCCATCTTGAAACAATCGCCAGACATATGGACTGGAATACATCTCTAAACGGGACAGGAGCAGGGGGTCGAGTGCGACTTGATGCCTCTTTAGCGAGGCCATCTGCGTGTTCATTCCCTGGAACACCAATGTGACCAGGGACCCAGCAGAACCCAACACAATATCCTCTCCTCATAAGCAGGTATAGCCACTCCAAAGCTGATAAAACCAATGGGTGAAGTGAAATACTAGAGGAAAGAGCAGTAAGAGCACTACGAGAATCACTAAAAATTGTAAAAGCAGAAACCGGGAGAGTGAAAATTATCTGTAAAGCTAGAACTATGGCAGACAGCTCCGCAGTAGAGACAGATGCCACTGCAGGAAGGCTGCCACACTGGTAGAAGGAGGGGAAAACCACACTAAACCCAACGCCTGCATCAGATTTGGAACCATCAGTTAAAACAGGGATGTCATCAGAATGGGTAGAAAAGTGTTCTAAAAAACGTGTGTGGAACAGAGCTAGTGGGAAATCCTCCTTGCCATCCATGGCAGGAGGGCATAATGAGACAACAGGAAGCTGCCAATAACCAACTCGTGGGAGCCGGAAAGAGTAGACAGGAGTGGGGGCGATAGGTAAGTCCGTCATAAGATTGGCGACATGAAGGCCAAAAGGTTTAGGGAGACTAGGTCGAGTGACATATGCCTGCAAACACGAGTCCCGCAATATTGACATACAAGGGACAGAATCAGGAAGACGGTGGGTGCAAAACCAACACCGGAGCATCAAACATTGGCGCCGGAGGTTGAGAGGCCAGAAACTAGCATCCACTAGCAGGCTAGGAATTGGAGATCTCTGAAATGCACCCGTAGCCAAGTGGACCCCAACATGATGCACAGAGTCCAGCACACGTAGCCGTGCCTCCGTTGCAGAGGAGTAGATCTCACAACCGTATTCCAGCATGGGAAGGATATGTGTTCAGTGAAGAAGCAGCAGAGTGTCCCTGTCCGCACCCCAAGAGGTGTGACTTAAAACCCGAAGAAAGGATAATGCCGTCCTGCAAGATGCCTTAAGAGAATGGAAATGGGGAACCCAAGTGAGACGGTTGCCAAACACAAAGCCATGATATCGAGTCGCCTCCACACATGAGAGGTGTCTATTGGCTAAATATAAATCAGGGTCTGGATGGACACCACGGTTGCGACAAAAATGCATGGCTACGGTCTTCGAGGTGGAGAAACGAAAACCGATCATATTGGCCCAACTGGACACCCTATTGATTGCCAGTTGGAGCTTGTGCTCAATCAGAGACATTCTAGCAGCTGAAAAAGAGATGCATAAGTCGTCTACATTTAAGGAGCTGTGAACACCATCCGGGAGAGTATCTATAACACCATTTATGGTGTCCCTGTGGGACGCCATCATTTAGAGTAGTAGCCTCAGACAGAACACTCCCCACTCGAACCCGTAAGAGAAGTTTGGATAAAAACTGCTGAATAAAAATAGGAAGGTGGCCACGGAGGCCAAAATCAAACAAGGAACGTAAAATACCATGGCACCAAGCTGTGTCGTAGGCTTTCTCCAGGTAAAAAAAACCAGTTACTTGATGGTGGTGATTAGCGAAGGCCTCACAAATAGAAGACTCCACGGATAAAAGAGCATCAGTAGTAGACCTCATCTTTCGGAAGCCATACTGTACCGATGACAAGTACCATATGAATCTTACATTAACCATCTTTTCTAACATTTTACAAATGCAGGATGTCAAAGATATAGGACGGTAGTTCGTAGCCTGAAAATTATCTTTCCCAGGCTTCGGAAATGGGAGAACCACTGCCACAGCCCAAGAAGATGGAAAATCACCGGTATGCCAAATCATATTATAAAGATTTAATAAAAAGGTAAAAGCACTGTCAGACATGTGGCACAAGAAGGCATAAGGAATATCATCTGGACCAGGAGAAGAGTCATGACACTGGGACAAAGTGATCTGCAACTCAGAGACAGAGAAGGGAACATTATAAGATTCCCCTCCAGTGGAAGAAAAGTTGATGCCAAGAGATTCCATTCTGTGGCGGTGACATGCACCTGGGGCTGCAGGATCCTTCCGGGAAACACTGGCAAAGTGCTCTGCAAAGAGGTCGGCGACAGTCTTAGGATCTGCCACCGTTCGCCCAGCAGACAACAAAACTGGCAGGGAAGGAGCAGAATACTTCCCAGCAATTCGGCAGACTTTGTTGAAGACATCTGTAAGAGGGGTGCGAACATTAATAGAAGAGACATAAGCTTTCCAAGAGGCTCTTTGTGCTTCCTTCAAAACACGGCGGGCCTGAGCACGGCAGCACCAAAAAGCGTCCAGACACTGTGGGTCCCCACGATGTTGCTGGAGACGAGAGAAAGTCGCCCATTTCTCTCTCACAGCGTTGGTGCATGCTGCATTCCACCAAGGAACGGGACGCTTAATAAAGCGACTGGACATTCTGGGGACTGTCTGAAGCGCTGCTGAACGTAAAAATTCAGTAAAATAATCAACAGCCTCAAAACAAGTATCAAAATCAGCCAATGGATGGATAAAAGAGCTACATTCAGTGAACCGTGGCCAATCTGCCTTGTCTAAAACCCAGCATGGGGGGCGGGACTGTGGCTCAGACTCCACAGATTCCATTAAAATTGGGAAGTGGTCACTACCATGTAAATCAGGTAGGACCTGCCAATTAAAATCAATTAAGAAATTAGATGTACAGAGAGAAAGATCAAGAGTTGTAAAAGTTCCAGTTGGACTGTGAAAATGTGACATTCCCAGAATTTAAAACCTCCAATCCCTCATCCTCAATAAAAGAAGCGAGTAAAACCCCACGAGGATTACTAGCACCTTCATCCCACAAAGGGTGACGGCCGTTAAAATCTCCCAACAAGAGGAAAGGCGGAGTCAGCTCACGCACTAGGCCATCAAGATCTCCTCTGGAGACAGGAATCCGAGGAGGGAGACAGAGACTACAAATAGTGTAGGACCGTCCCAGAAAGACTTTGACAGCAACTATTTGAAGGGAAGAACTAAGTTGCAAGGGGACAGGGGATAGCTGTGCCACTGTGGTGGCCCTGTTCAAGGAAAGGAGTGCTAAAAAAGGCATGATAGCCAGGAGGACTAGAATAAATACACTCAACCCTCGAAACAACGAACAAAAGCGTGCACTACCCTGTCCGTAGATTGCAAAAGTCCGTTCTTTGCAAAAGTACGTAAAAAACTGTATAAAATGTACGTAAAAGACTGTGTAATCATTAAGAAATCATTCAAGCAGTATTACAAAGCATTAAGTACAACAAATAACCTGAAATAGATGACATGAGCATGGTCAGTTTAATAAATATTAATAAACAATACAGAAAATGAAGTTCTCTCACACAGCTTTGCAACACTTGTTCCTTTTTCTAATTTTCGTATTAGTTCAAGCTTAGCAGCCACTGGAAGAGCCTTTCAATTATGCTTCACTGGTTTACTATGTTTAGGAGGCATTTTGGATAGGTTAAGCACTCGTGGGAAGGGTACAAATGAATAAAAAAGCCATGGTAAGCACTGGACAATGTTCGCTGTTGGTTGAAAACGCAAGGACTGAAAATTAAACATGGCGGCCAACAGCTGATGACGTGACCGATCTGCCACCTACCAGACAATAATTTGCCGGGAACGGACAATCGCGCGCATTTTAATATTCGTCCGTAGATTAAACCGGACTCCAGAGTTTGTCTGTAGTTTCCGAAATCCGTTGATGGGAGGTCCGTTGTTTCGAGGGTCGAGTGTACTATCACTTAGCATAGTCTTTTGTAGAGCGACCCAGGTTAGAAAAAACTCCGACAGTAAAGCTCGGAGTTCCCACCACGAGGCGTGAAGGCCTCTACAGTTCCACTGTAGAAGCTTGAAGATGACTATTTAGGTGCAGTGGATGGGCGAGCCTTTTGAAGGGTCTACCTGTGACTCACCTGACTAGGAATAATCAACTGACGAGAAGACACTGGGAGTTGAGATGTGCCAGTTCGATGGACCGCAGACTTTTGGCCTACCGGTGAGTGATGTGAATTATCACCATTCCTACCAGTCATTGGAGGGCGAGGGTCAGGCTGCACTGCACTTTTCGACACAGTGGGTCCATGAGGGACGGCTGTGATAATATCATCGGACGACTCCATGCTAAGACCATCCTCATCACAAGAAGCCCGATCTGAGACAGAGGGTGTCACAGATGGCTGAACAGAAACCATTGGAGCTACCATTGCAGAGCAGTTCCTGGAGGACTGATGATCCTGTGCACCAGGAGAAACCTTAGATTGCTTTGGCTGAGCTAAATCTATCGACTCCACAGAGCCATGGTGCCGCTTGGTCAGGCCCTCCGAAGGCTTAGGCGATATAGGAGGGAAATGGACATCCACTACATGGGTCACTTTGGTCAAGTCCGGAGGATTCCCATCACACCTTTCAGATGACTCAACTGAGTCGTTGGACAAAAGAGCAAACTTATTAGCCAAACAAACAGGACCACCAGCCCCAGAAGAGCAAGAGGTAGGAGGAGGAGTTGTCTTCGGACCCGCAGGCTCAGCTGATGAGCGAGCGGCCAATGAAGCATAGGATGTTGTACCAGTACCGTCCTTCTGGCGATAAAGCAGTTCATGGTGAGCACTACCAGGGATAATAAACTGACTATTAGCGAGTTGTAGAATACCCTACTCCAGGCGATACCTTGAACATTGCCTGGAACGTACCTGGTGAGCATCACGGTAATGGAAACAATAAGCAGCAGCATTAAAATGCTCCTCAGAATGTGAGTCTAATGCTGAGCAATTACCACATCGAGAAGCTTCCTTGCAGGAGCTTTTACCATGACCGTAGCCATAGCATGATAAACACTGCAGTGGGCTGGAAATAAAACGCTTCACCCTAAGATTGATAGGACCGATATGAACACAGTCTGGGAGGGTGGAACCAAAGAAGGTGAGAAGGACCATGTTGGAGGAATTCCTCACCTTTTGGACTGAACTAGGAAACATACCCAGAATTTCCTCTTCAGTGAACTCAAAAAGGTCCTGACTATAAACACAGCCTTTACTATAATTAAAAGTGGGATGAGCCTTCACGGTCTCAAACATGCTGTCCGTAGGGCATGGGAGATGTTGCAACATCCTTGCTTGCATAATATCTTTTGCCCGCACGAGCACCCCCTTAATGTACTTCTTCAGATTTCCCTCAGGAATCGTGCCGATTTCTTTGGCAAGGTACCAGGAGGCATGGATGAAATTACCACTCCCATTTCTGTAGTATGCCACAAACCAACGTGGAGGCGGGACCTGGCGGACTTCTGGAACTGAATTCTCTAAATAGTTGCCGCCGTAGTACAGTAGAACCAGGTGTACTTTGGGTTCCTAGAGGTCTCCAAGCGCATGGGTTCAAATCCTCTCCACGGTCTGAGTGTAGGTTGGGCTTCCTCACTCGGGGCAACGGTATCCTAACGGGTGGGCTTTAAGATAGGAGGTACCCTAAAAAAAGTATCCCCTTTAGCTCATAAATTCCCGTGAAAAGCCCACATGGTATGAAAAAAAAAAAAAAAAAAAAGAAAAAAAAAAACATTTGGGATATAGTCCATGTTACTGTCTGAACCATTATGTGAGTGGAGAAGTTCTGTCTTATAGCCAGAGCCGGCAAGGGGCAGAAATGCTACATGTTCAAAAGCCAAACGGGCTGCATCACATAACAGAAACGTCACATAGCAGCAATTAGACGGAAAGTCCTTATCATAAACAAGTCGAATATGGATAACTGTGCCATACGCCTTGAGAAGGGAGTGTAAGGTGTGATAAGAAAAAGATGGATTTACATTTACCGTCAAAAGGGAGTCCAAACCAGCAAAGATGTGTCCCTCAGAAGAACTCCCAGAGCAGGAAACTGCTGTAGGAGGCACTTGTTGAGGGGAAT
>NC_059261.1:1706912-1786912 GCF_017591435.1 Portunus trituberculatus | reverse complement strand
TATAAGCAATCTGGATATTAATAAATCAATGGGGCCTGATGGCATATCTGGGAGGTTGCTAAAAGAATGTAAGGATCAATTGTTGAACCCATATTTGATATTGTGGAAACCTCCATACGAACAGGATTAGTCCCGAAAGAGTGGAAAAGAGCTGACATTGTGCCTATATATAAGAATGGTAGTAGAATGGAACCGCTAAATTATAGACCAGTATCGTTGACTAGTATATTGTGCAAGGTATGTGAAGAAGTAATTAAAGCTAAGTGGAGTGAGTATCTAGAAAGTGAAAACATTCTGAGTGAAAGGCAGTTTGGTTTCAGAAAAGGAAGATCGTGTATCCAATTTATTATGTTTTTATTCAAGAGTGACTGACATACTACAACATAGAGAGGGATGGGTGGATGCTATCTACCTGGACTTGAGAAAGGCCTTTGATAAAGTACCACACAATAGACTGATGTGGAAACTAAAGAAGATTGGAGGAGTAAATGATAAACTAGCAAAATGGATGGAAAATTACTTAATGGGAAGAGAAATGCGAACAGTGGTGAGAGGAAAGAAGTCAGAGTGGAAAAAGGTAACCAGTGGAGTTCCACAAGGGTCAGTGCTTGGTCCCATCATGTTTTTGATTTATGTTAATGATATGCCAGTAGGAATTGACAGTTACATGAACATGTTTGCGGATACTAAAATTATGAGGAGAGTAAAGAATGTGGAAGATTGTAACAAGTTACAGGAAGATCTTGATAAAATATATGAGTGGAGTAAGGAGTGGCAGATGGAATTTAATATAGACAAGACCCATGTTATGAAAATGGGAAGAAGTAGATACAGACCAAACAGGGATTACAGGCTGGGTGATGAGAAAATTAAAGAGACCAATGAGGAGAAAGACTTAGGAGTAACTGTGCAAAACACTTTGTCACCGGAGAAACACATTAACAAGATTTTTGGGAAAACATACATGCTTCAAAATATTGGCCTTGCATTCCACTACCTAGATGAAGGAATGATGAAGAAGATACTATGCACTTTAATAAGACCCCAGTTAGAATATACAGCTTGCGTCTGGTCACTGCATATGAAAAAAAATGTGAAGAAGGTGGAAAGGGTACAGAGGCTGGCAACAAGGATGGTTCCAGGATTCAAGGAGTTAGACTATGAGGAAAGAGTGAGGAAGCTGGGGCTGACCCCATTAGAAGAGAGAAGAACAAGGGGAGACATGATAACTATGTATAAATTGGTAAACAAGATTGACATATTGGACAGAGAGTTGATAAAGGTGACCACAAGTAATCATCTCCGAGGACATGGAAATTAAACTAATAAAAGACATCTGTCTAAATGACATGAGAAAGTACAGTTTCCTGCATCGTAATATTGATAAGTGGAATAAACTGAGCAGTGATGTCATTGTGTGTCAATCAGATGAAAGAGAGATATGACAGTGGCCAAGGAGGTAGGACACAAAGAGCTTAGCTTGGGCCCTGTAATACACAAATAGGTAAATAGGTAAATACACACACACACACACACACACACACACACACACACACACCAAAAGACCACTGAAAGTTTAAATGAGATCACAAGTGGGGGTAGAAGAAAAATTAGCAAGGACTGGGAAACTGAGTGGTAAGGCAGTTCTAATACAAAAATGTTTCGATAAAGAGAGATGAATCAGGTAAAAGGGAAAAAGGAGAGAGAACTGAGAAGAGAAGCTAAGGAAGGAAACCAGAGAAAGGATAAAGTACGAGAAGAAATTCTACTGGAGAGTGCGAGACATGTGACTGAGGAAATATTAGATTCATGAAGGGGAAGGAAAACATTAAAAGTCATGTATACAAACATAGATGGATTTATATGAGGATGCTTGGAAATGACAGATTATATACTGGAAAAAGAACCAGATGTACCACACAACCCTATTCAAAACCACATTTTTAAAATTTTGGTCCTCATTTATGGAATAATCTTCCAAATGACATAAAGGAAAGTGTATATTCTGGCATGGTTGGTAAATCTAAATTTGAATAAAAAAACATTCACCATTCAAAATTCTAGATAATATTCTTTAGTATCAGGTAAGTATGATAATATTTCTCTCATAACAATGTTTGATATAAAAATATGTATGTATTATCATAAGATTATTTATGTATTTTCCATTGATTTGATACTCATGTGTTTAATATTTTGTTACAACTTGGTAAATAATATGCATGTGATATAAAAGATATCTGTCAAGGAGCTCTGGTCAACAATTCACCATCATTATCATCATCATCATCATCATCATTCTCATTTAATGTTTGCATTTTCCCATTTAAGGTGGGGGGTTGAATGGTCGATGGCTGCTTTCCACAAGTGGTGATTTTGTGCCACATCTTGTATTCCCAACAAATTCATATCTTCCATCACACACTCCCTCCACCTTCTCTCTGACCTTCCCACCGGCCATCTGCCTCCAACCATCACCACCTCCACCTCACTCACCAACCCCCTCCCAACGCCCTTCTCATGTGTCCCAACCATCTCAATCTTCTCTTCCTCAGCTTAAGAGAAAGGTCTTCAACTCCACACATCGCCACCTCACTACTGAACTTGCCACCTCCTCACTCCTGCCATGTATCTCAGCACCTTGTGGTCACAGCTACATACAATGTCTGTCAGTTGGTTTGTCAGCGCCTATGTTTCTGCTCTGTACTGAAGAGCAGATCTGACACAGGCTTCATATACCCTTCCCCTGATCCTCAGTTTAATGCTGCAATTTACCAATAAATTTGCCCATGCAGCTGTTACTCTCACCCTTGATGCTTTCTCTGCACCCTCTTCACAGTCTAACATATCTCCCAAGTAGCAGAACTGTTGTACTTCCTCAAACACACCTCCATTCACCTCCAACCCAACATCCTTGTCATCACCACCGCCACCACCACCTTCCTCTTCCCGCACATATCTTAGACATACAAAGTTCTGAGCCCCTCTGAGATTCCTCAGACATGAGCAGCATTGGTGACACTATTTGTTACAAGTAGTACACAACACTGAGTTTGCTCCCACTCCCACAACATTCACATGGCCATTTTTCTGACTAAATTCTTTCTCTAGCTTCATTTCCAGTCACCATTAGTTTTGTCTTCTCCATGTCATTATCTGTTTGGTAGATAATGCCCATATTAATTGATTTTTTTTTCTGTACTTGTCTTAATATTACTTTAAAGCAATAAAATTAACTTTACTTTACTTTACACTACTATTAAAAAATACAGTTTCACACATAGAAGTTAAACAGCTTGAAATTAACTTGGTAATGACAGTGTGTGTGCAAAACCAATCCATGAATTTAAAATAAAGCATGATGTGATAAATAACAGAGATGGGACAACAAAAGCCTAAGTGTGGCTCTTTTTCCTGTATATCATAACTAGTTATGTAAAATTAAGTAAATACGTGCACACACACACACGACAATATGATCAAGGATACTTTACAGAGTTTGGAAAGTGTATTAACTGAAAAAAGAAAGGTGATACTAGTAGGAGATTTTAATTGTAAAGAAGTGGATTGGGAAAATCTAGTAAGTGGTGTTGGAGAGGAAGCATGGGGAGAGAGATTCCTTAATCTAATGATGGAAAATATGATGGAACAGAGGGTGAAAGAAAATACTAGATATAGAGGAGATGATGAACCAGCTAGACTGGATTTGGTGTCAACACGAGAAGTGTACCTATGTGGAGATATACAATATAAATGTCCATTGGGGAAGAGTGATCATGTGGTTATGGAAATGCAGATGGCAATAACACAGCGAAGGAGAGATGAGACATACAGGAGTGGTAGATTGATTTATAGAAAGATGGACACAGAAAATTTGAAAAACTATTTCAGAACATTAGATTGGGAGATGTTACAAAGCAGAGAAGTGCAAAAAAAATATTAGATTTTTATGAAATATTATAAAGAAGGAGTTATGAAATTTGTACCAAAGTATAAACCGAGAGAGGAAGGAAGAAAAGATTGGTTTAATGCAACTTGTGTTAAGGCTAAAGAAAAGAGAGATGTGACTTGGAAAAGATGGAAAAAGAGCAGGAATATACTAAATAAGGAGAATTATAGAGTGGCAAGAAATGAGTATGTGAGGTTAAGGAGGGAGGAAGAAAAAAAATTTGAAAAAGATATTGTAGACAAGAGTAAGGAACATCCAAAATTGTTTTACAGGTTCATAAATGGTAAACTTAAAAAGAAAGAGTCCATTGAAAGATTAAAAGGAGAGCAAGGGATAGTAGATGACCCTAAGAATATTGCAGAATTGCTAAATAATAGGTTTCAACAAGTATTTACTAAAGAAATAATGTTTGTAAAGCTTCAGAATGTAGAAGGAAATGTGTATATGGATGACATTAAGATATCTAAAAAGGAGTTATATAAAATGTTTGAGGAACTTAAAGATGATAAAGCGATGGGACCAGATGAAGTTTCAGGCAAATTATTGAAGGAATGTAGAGAAGAATTGATAGATCCATTATATGATATTGTAAGGTGCTCATTAGAAACCGGGGAAGTACTGGTAGAGTGGAAAAGAGCTGAAGTGGTGCCCATTTATAAGGGAGGCAGTAAAGAAGAGCCTCTTAACTATAGACCTGTGTCTTTAACAAGTGTGGTCAGTAAGATTTGTGAGAGGGTGATAAAGAAATATTGGACACAGTTCCTGAAGGGTCATAAGTTATTATCGGATCATCAATTTGGCTTTAGGAAAGGGAGGTCATGTGTAACAAATCTACTGAGCTTTTATTCAAGAGTGGTTGACAAAATACAAGAGAGAGAGGGATGGATGGACTGTGTATATTTGGATTTAAAAAAAGCTTTCGACAAGGTACCTCATATGAGACTGCTATGGAAATTAGAGATTTATGGAGGACTGAAGGGAAATGTGTTAAAGTGGATGGAAAACTACTTGAGATGGAGGGAGATGAGAACGGTAATAAGGGATGCAAAGTCAGACTGGTTGGCGGTGGAGAGTGGAGTCCCACAAGGTTCAGTGCTGGCAGCAATACTTTTCCTTGTCTATATTAATGATATGCCAGAGGGAGTAAACAGTTATATTAATTTGTTTGCGGATGATGCGAAGTTGTGTAGGTATGTGAAGAGTGAAGAAGATTGTGAAATTTTAGAGGCAGATCTGGATAGGATTTAGGAGTGGAATAAGAGGTGGGAGATGGAATTTAATCTAAGCAAAAGTCATGTAATGGAGATGGGGAAGAGTGGAAGATGGCCAAGAGGGTCATACAAGATGGGTGAAGGAATAGTGTTGAAAAAGGTGGAAAAAGAAAAGGATTTGGGAGTGATAATACAAGACCATGGACAGTTTGAGGCTCATATTGACAAGATGTTTGGAGAAACATATAATTTGATTAGAAATATTGGATTAGCCTTTCATTATATGGATAAAGATATGATGAAGAAATTAATTAGTACGGTAATTAGACCAAGATTGGAATATGCTGGGGTGGTTTGGTCCCCTTATAAAAAGAAGCATATAAGGAAGTTGGAGAGATTGCAGAGAATAGCAACAAAAATGGTACCAGAATTGGCAGAAATGACCTATGAGGAGAGATTAAAAGAAATTAATTTGCTTACCTTGGAACAAAGAAGAGAAAGAGGGGATTTAATTCAGGTTTATAAACTGTTGAACGGTTTAGATGAAGTGGATAATGAACAAATGATGTTGAGAGAGGAAAATTTAAATAGAACTACGAGATCGCATAGTAAAAAGATAGCCAAGGGAATATGCTTGAAGGATGTGAAGAAATATAGTTTCCCATAGAGATATGTGGAGGTGTGCAATAGTTTGAGTGAGGAGGTGGTGTCAGCGAGGAGTGTGCATAGTTTTAAAGGGTGCATAGTTTTAAAGGAAAGTTGGATGTGTGTAGATATGGAGACGGGGCCACATGAGTATGATACCCAGGCCCTGTAAAATTACAACTAGGTGAATACAACTAGGTGAATACACCTAAATAAGATCTGGGAATGGAGTAAAAAGTGGGAGATGGAATTCAATGTGGACAAAAGCCATGTCATGGAAATGGGAAAGAGTGAAAGACGACCAGTGGGAATCTATAAGATGGGAGATGAAGTAAAACTGGAGAAAGTAAAAAAGGAAAAGGATTTAGGAGTGACGATGGAAGAAAATAACCAACCGGTAAGACATATTGATAAAATTTTCAGAGAGACATAATTTGCTAAGGAATATTGGAATAGCATTTCACTAGTTCACAAAGAATCAGAAAGAGTTGATTGGAGTGATGATATAAATTGACATTAAAACAAGACTTCATAACTCAATAGATATACAAGTTTATAGAAGAAAAAAAATGTACAGTATGAAGAAAATTTAATGTCAAGGTTTAGTGGTGAGATGCTGAAAAACAGCAGTTTCGCCTGGATGGATGAAGGATATACATGGACAAAAAAAATTATGAGGAAATTGATAAGACAGGAAAGAAGAAGGTTCACAAACATAATTTTGACAATGAAGGTTTTATTTTACCCATCTGCTTGTTTAATGAACAGAACTCGAAGAAGTTTCATCCAGGTAATTTTTCCAAGTTTGAAAGTGCTGATCAGAAGCTGACAGGCTTTTGAATACACCAGCATTGTGAACAAAGTGATACTGTGTTCAAAACAATGACAGTGTCAGAGCAGCTGTCTTCCTTGAATCAATTACCAAAACGCTCTGTAATGTTGCCTAGTGTTGCTATGAAGACCAGAAAGTCTCTTACTATCAAAGTGAAGCTGGATATTATTCACAGACACGAGAGGCGAGAAAACTAATAGTATTGCTCGCCACCATCTTGACTCCATCTACTGTCTCTACTATTTTCAAGTCAGCAGACTCTATTAAGAAGGCTGGTGAGACCATATCTTCCTTGCAAGCTAAAAGAACCACTTGAACTCGTGACTCTACAATGGATAAAATGGAAAGCCTTGTGGAAATGTAGTACATAAGTTTTGTATGTGATACAATGATGCGTCCTTTGTTTACATTCCACAGGTTGGGTTAGTGTCTTTCCGTTTCACTCTCCCTTCATAAATTTAAGATCATCAACATTATAAAGTTACGTACATACATACATTAGTGTACATTATAATGACAAATTAAACTGCCTAAATGTTTAATTTCATAATTTTTACTTTCATTAAACCTTTCACTGTACTATGATGCTGTCTCACATTGTTTACTCTCAATGGAAGTTCGAGTCAGGGGTTAAACTTATTATAATAAGTTTGCTTAACTAAGTTTTGCTTAAGAAAGATTTTTTTTAGGAACATAACCCCTTTGTTAAGCGGGTGTTCCCTGTACTATAATAAGACCCAGATTGGAATATGCAGGAGTAGTGTGGACCCCCCATAAAAAGAAACACATAAGGAATCTGAAGAGACTACAAAAAATGGCTACAAGAATGGTTCCAGAATTTAAAGGGATGACATATGAGGAGAGACTAAAAGCTATGGATCTACCAACCCTGGAACAGAGAAGGGAGAGAGGGGATTTGATACAACTTTATAAATTGATTAACAGAATAGATCAAGTGGATAATAAAAAACTGATCCTGAGAGAAGAATATGACATTCGAAGCACAAGATCATATGGTAAAAAGCTGAAGAAGGGAAGATGTCTGAGAGATGTTAAAAAATACAGTTTCCCACAAAGATGTGTTGAGACATGGAACCGTTTGAGTGAAGAAGTGGTGTCAGCAACGAGTGTGCATAGTTTTAAAGAAAAATTAGATAAATGTAGATATGGAGATGGCGCCACATGGGCATAAAGCCCAAACCCTGTAAAACTACAACTAGGTAAATACAACTAGGTAGATAAATACACACACACACACACGCACGGACATCGTCGATGGCGGAGGTGGTCGCTGAGCTCCAGAGCAATCATCTCTAATTCTACAGTTACCATTGCCTAAGAGTAACCAAGGTGGGAAAGGAGCTGGTAATGTTTGTCCCGTCTCCATATAGTCATGTTAACTGTTGATTAGCAAAATAATGTCCAGTGAAGGTAAATATAAACTGTAGCCTGCGTTAGAGCCATCAGCTGGTTTGTTTACATCTGAGCAACATGGCGGCCGTGAACTCGAAAGATGAATCAGACTTCACAGGGTTTCAAGGAATAATGGAGAAGAGCGCTTATGTGAAGAAAATTCTGGAGTTAGAAGGTAAAATTGAAAAACTGTTTGAAAAGTATGGGGCCTGGAAACGAGTTATGACAATGTAAAGAAAGACTGTGCCGATATGAAGAAGGAAAATGAAGCACTGAAAGAGGAAGTTAAGCTAATTAAAGTGAATTGCGAAAATGTGGAGAATCTCTAGGAAAAGTGATGGAGAAGCAGGCTGAATGGAAAAAGTCAGGAAGTGGAAAGAAAGGAGGTAAATTACAAAGTTGCAAGTCTGGAAAAGGAAATCAAAGAGTCTGGGGAGAAAACTTTGGGCCTTGCTGAAATTATAGATCAACAGATCATAGAAGAGAAGATAGCTGAGAAAGTGGTGAAGGTTATTAAGTCAAATGAGACATTGGTGAGGGAAACTGTAGACAAAAAGAGATGTGTGGTGATATTTGGTGTGGAGGAGGATAAGACACCGAGTAAAATGGAGAGAGAGAAAACATAAAAAGGTGATAAATAATATCATTAATGTGGTGCAGGAGGAGGAAAAGACCTAGTACAAGAAATAGAGGACTTCCATAGAATTGGAAAGTTCACAAGAGAAGGTATGAGGCCAATAAGAATCAAACTTAAGTCACAAAAGGATGTAGATGAATTGGTGGAGAAGTCATGGAGGCTAGCCCAGCAGGAAACAACAAGGAAGATTTGGTTGAGAAGAGATCTCGGTGAAAAGGAAAGAGAAATGTTAAATGAGTTGAGAAAGGAGGCTTTGAAAAAAATGAAGAGAGGACAGAAGAGGAGAAGAAAGAGTTTTTCTGGAGAATCTTGGATATGAGACTGAGGAAGTGGTTCATAACCCAGAAAAGTACAGCAAGAAAGGACTAAAGAAACTTACATATGAGCGAATGTAATGTATTCCAACATAAATGGAGTGATATCGGGATTTTAGAACTCAACGATTACTTGAGGGACAAGAACCCAGATATTGTGGGTCTTACTGAAACAAAACTGAGAGAGGAGAAGACCTGATGATGGTTGGAGAAGGAAATATAATGTTTGGAAAAGAAATAGAGTAGGTAAGATGGGAGGAGGAGTGATGTTGCTGGTTAAAAAGATATAAAGGTGGATCAAGTGAAAAAGGTATGGGAAAGGCAGAAGTGCTAAAGATCAGAGCAGAAACTAATGAAGGAAAAAGAGGCACTACATAGTGGTGTACGTACCACCTAAGACAAATGCATGGTCAGTACAGGAATATGAAGAAATGATAAGTGATACAGGAACATGTCTGGAAGAAATGTTGGGTGGCTGTGAACGAACTATAATGATGGGAGATTTTAATTGTAAAGAGGTGTGTTGGGAGGACTGGTCAATGGAAGGATCAGAGACAACATGGGGAAATACACTATTGACACTGGCAATGGAAAATGTGTTAACTCAGTGGGTCAAAGAAGATACTAGGTTTGGAGGAGAGGGAGCATCGTCAAGACTGGACTTGGTCTTTAGTACAGAGCCAATGGTCATTGAGGAGATGAGGGTGGAGTGCCCTTTAGCAAAGAGTGATCATGCAGTTTTGGAGTTCAAGGTGATAGATGAAGAGAAATCTAGAAGAAATGAAGAATATAAAGTGGGAAGATGGAATTATGCCAAGACAGATTTTGGAAACCTAAAGAAATTCTTTCAAGAGACAAATTGGATGAAATTCAAGAGTGCTAAGGAGCAAATGAAAAGTGGAAGGAATTTATAAAATATACAAAGAAGGTGAGAAAAATTTGTACCAATAAGACAACATAGAGAAGTTGGAAAGCAGGACTGGTTTAACGATAGATGTGAAAAGGCTAGAACAAGAAAAGAGGATGCATGGAAGAGGTGGAGAAGGAAAAGACGGATTAAGCAGTGGGAAAGTTACAAAAGAGCAAGAAATGAATATGTGTTGATTAGAAGAGAAGAAAGAAAGAAACAAGAAAAGGATATAATTGATAAATGTAAAGACCAACCAAGGCTTTTTTACAGACATGTGAACAACAACATCAAAAATAGAGAAAGTATTGAAAGTTTAGAAGTAAATGGAGTATGCAGTGAAGATCCCAGGAAATGGCAGAGGCTATGAATGGATGCTTTCGGAAGGTATTCACAAAGGAGACTGCTTTTGACAAACCACTGGTAATGGAACAGAAAGGGATTATGAAGGAGTTTCAAGTAACTGTGGAGGAGATCAAGAACATGATGGGGAGTTTAGAAGTGAGAAAAGCTGTGGGACCTGATGGGGTATCAGGATGGATTTTAAGAGAATGCAGGGAGCAACTGGCAGAAAAAGTTTGTGAAGTAATTGATGCCTCATTAAGGGAAGGTGTAGTGCCCCAAGACTGGAAAAGAGCTAACATTGTCCCAATCTATAAATCAGGTAACAAGAGAGACCCATTGAACTATAGACCAGTGTCACTTACAAGTGTGGTAGCTAAGATGTGTGAGAGGGTGGTGAAGAATAGATGGACAGACTTCTTGGAGAAAAATGACATACTTTGTGAGTGTCAATTTGGTTTTAGAAAAGGGCGTTCATGCACGACAAACCTGATATGTTACTATTCGAGGGTGATAGATGTAATACAGGAAAGAGATGGTTGGGCTGATGGAATATATCTGGATTTAAAAAAGGCCTTTGATAAGGTACCACACCAGAGACTGATCTGGAAACTTGAAATGGTAGGAGGAGTGCATGGCAGTTTACTAAAATGGATGGAAGACTTTTGGTAGGAAGAGAAATGAGAACAATAATTAAGGACAGACCATCAGAATGGGGATTGGTGGAGAGTGGAGTTCCACAGGGATCAGTGTTGGCACCAGTAATGTTCGCGGTCTACATAAATGACATGGTGGATGGGGTGTCCAGTTATGTGAGCCTATTTGCAGACGATGCAAAATTGTTAAGAAAAGTGAGATGTGACAAAGATTGCGAACTACTCCAGGAAGACTTGGACAGAATATGGAAATGGAGCTGTACATGGCAAATGGAGTTCAACACGACAAAATGCAAGAAAATAGAGTTTGGCAAGAGTGAAAGAAGAATCAGGAGTATGTACAAGATAGGAAATGAAGACATAAAACCAGTCATGAAGAAAAAGACCTTGGGGTGACAATTACCAATGACCTATCGCCAGAGAGACATATAAACAAAATAATTGGAGAAGTATTGAACTTATTGAGGAACATAAGAGTGGCGTTCGTATATTTAGATGAAGAAATGATGAAGAAAATAATTACTGCAATGATAAGACCGAGGCTTGAATATGCAACAATACAGTGGGCTCGAACTTAAAGAAACACATAAGGAAACTAGAGAAAGTACAGAGGGCTGCAACAAAATGGTGCCTGACTTAAGAGATTTGACTTATGAAGACAGACTGAAAAGAATGCAACTTCCAACCCTGGAAAACAGAAGAGAAAGGGGAGACCTGATAGCAATATACAGAGTGATGATTGGCATGGAAAAATGGATAGGGAAGATCTGTGTATGTGGAATGAAAGAATGTCGAGAGGGCATGGGAAAAACTAAAATGGCCACTTATAGGAGAGATGTGAAAAATATAGCTTCCTCATAGAAGGGTGGAAGCATGGAATAGTTTAGACGTGGAAGTGGTCAACGCAAGGAATATTCATGATTTTAAGAAAAGCTGGACATTAATAGATATGGAGACGGGACAACACGAGCATAGCTCTTTTCCGTATGTTACAATTAGGTAAATACAATTAGGTAAACACACACACACACACACAGTGGTTCAGAGAGCGCTGGCTTCACAAGCCAGAGGACCAGGATTCGATTCCAGGATTGATTGAGATAGGGTGTGTCTCCTTTCACGTGTAGTGTTCACCTAGCAGTAAGTAGGTATGAGATGTAAATCGAGTTGTGACCTTGTTGTTCCAGTGTGTGGTGTGTGCCTGGTTTCAGGCCTATCCAAAGATGAAATAATGAGCTCTGAGCTGCTGTGAGAAACGTCTGGCTGTCTCATCAGAGACTGCAGCAGATCAAACAGTGAAGTGAAACACACACACACACACACACACACACACACACACACACACACACACACACACACACACACACACACACATAGATAGATAGATAGATAGATAGATGTTTATTGACCACAAATATGTAAGTTACAATTATATTGCCTACAGCATACCTTTGGAATATATTATACTATATATACATGAATAAATTCAACAAACTAATATTATTCAATTGAATAAATTACATTACATAAAAGAAAATAAACGATGCAAACTAAAACTGAAAAAACTAATAAAACTGTAAAGCATACTACAAATAAAAGTTAACAACTAAACCAAAAATCTACAATTTTTAAGAAGACACAAAACACAACATACCATAAAACAAATTGAAATGACAATCACAATAGATAAAAACAAAACCTAAATAAAGTTAAAAGAACACAAATGAAATGTTATGACAAGGAAATACTAATATACATACATTTAACAGTAAAAAAAAAAACCGTTAAAAACTTAACAACACTTTAAAATTATCTCACAGCATTGGGGTGGATCATGATTCATAACCTGTTGAATTGTTTCAAAATCATAATACTGAAACTGCTGAGTCAGAGGGCAGTCAGTAACACATGTGACTCTGTTTAAGAACATAACAGTCTTAGTTGAGAAAGACCACACACACACACACGTAAACTGGGAGATGGAAAACTCATTAACGGTTCAAGAGAAATATAACTTATTTTTGGAAATATACAAAACTGGGGTCAGGAATATGTTCCGAAATATAGACCTAAAGAAGAAGGAAAGAAAGATTGGTTTAATGCAAGATGTGCTAGGGCAAAGGAGAAACGAGATGGAGCATGGAAAAGGTGGAGAAGAAACAGAAATCCAGAAAATAAGGAAAACTTCAAAACAGCAAGAAATGAATATGCTAAGGTGAGAAAGGAAGAAGAAAAGAACTATGAAAAGGACATTGTCGAAAAATGTAAGGAACAACCAAAATTGTTCTACAGATTCATAAATGGAAAAATAAGACAAAAAGAAACAATAGAAAGGTTAAAAGGAGAGAACGGAATGGTGGAAGACCCAAAAGTATGGCAGAACTGTTAAATAGTAAATTTCATGAGGTCTTTACTAAGGAATCCAAATTTGAAAGACCACAGGGTAATAGAGACTGTCTATATGAAAGAGATTAAAGTAACCAAGCTTGAAATAAAAAGTTGATGACGGAATTGGATGAGGAAAAGGCAATGGGACCGGATGAAGTCTCAGGCAGAATACTGAAAGAATGTAGGAAGAACTAGCAAGTCCAATATACAACATCATAAAATGCTCAATAGAAAATGGAACAGTGCCAGTGGAGTGGAAAAGAGCTGAGGTGGTTCCCATATATAAGAGCGGAAGGAAGGAAGAACCTTTAAATTACAGGCCGGTATCACTAACTAGTGTAATATGCAAGATGTGTGAAAAAGTAATAAAGAAGCAATGGATCGAGTTTCTTGAAGACAACAAAATATTATCAAATAGCCAATTTGGTTTTAGAAAAGGTCGGTCATGTGTGACAAATTTATTGAGTTTCTACTCTAGAATAGTTGATAAAGTACAAGAGAGAGAGATGGATTGACTGTATTTATTTAGATCTAAAAAAGGCTTTTGATAAAGTGCCACATGAAAGATTACTATGGAAGTTAGAGGAGAAGGGTGGCTTAAAAGGAAGCACATTGAGATGGATGAAGAATTACTTAAGGGGAGAGAAATAAGGACGATAGTTAAAGATATGAAGTCAAGTGGAGAACAGTAGACAGCGGAGTGCCACAGGGTCAGTATTGGCACCAATACTTTTTCTCGTATATATAAATGACATGCCAGAGGAGTGAACAGCTACATAAATCTGTTTGCGGACGATGCGAAACTGTGCAGAGTCATTAAACAAAAGAGGATTGTGAAATACTACAGGAAGACTTAAACAAGATCTGGAAATGGAGCAAAAAATGGGAGATGGAATTCAATGTGGACAAAAGCCATGTCATGGAAATGGGAAAAAGTGAAAGACGACCAGTGGGAATCTATAAGATGGGAGATGGAGTAGAACTAGAAAAAGTAAAAAAGGAAAAGGACTTGGGAGTGACAATGGAAGAAAATAATCAACCGGTTAGCCATATTGATAGAATTTTCAGAGAGACGTATAATTTGCTAAGGAATATTGGAGTAGCATTTCACTATATGGACAAGGAAATGATGAAGAAATTGATAAGTACTAAAATAAGACCTAGATTGGAATATGCAGGAGTTGTGTGGACTCCCAAAAAGAAACACATAAGAAAATTAGAGACTACAAAAATGGCTACAAGAATGGTTCCAGAATTTAAAGGGATGGCATATGAGGAGAGACTAAAGGCAATGGATCTACCAACCTTGGAGCAGAGAAGAGAGAGGGATCTGATACAAGTTTATAAATTGATTAACGGAATGGATGAAGTGGATAATGAGAAACTGATCCTGAGAGAAGAATATGACTTTAGAAGCACAAGATCGCATAGTAAGAAACTAAGGAAGGGACGATGTCTGAGAGATGTTAAAAAATTTAGTTTCCCACAAAGATGTGTTGAGACTTGGAACAGTTTGAGTGAGGAAGTGGTATCAGCAAAGAGTGTACATAGTTTTAAAGAAAAATTGGATAAGTGTAGATATGGAGACGGGACCACACGAGCATAAAGCCCAGGCCCTGTAAAACTACAACTAGGTAAATACAACTAGGTAAATACACACACACACACACATATTGATAGAATTTTCAGAGAGACATAATTTGCTAAGGAATATTGGATTAGCATTTCACTATATGGACAAAGAAATGATGAAGAAATTGATAAGTATTATAATAAGACTCAGATTGGAATATGCAGGAGTTGTGTGGACCCCCATAAAAAGAAACACATAAGGAAGTTGGAAAGACTACAAAAAATGGCTACAAGAATGGTTTCAAAACTTGAAGGGATGACATATGAGGAGAAACTAAAGGCTATGGATCTACCAACCCTGGAACAGAGAAGGGATAGAGGGGATCTGATACAAGTTTATAAACTGATGAATGGAATGGATCAAGTGGATAATGAGAAACTGATCCTGAGAGAAGAATATGACATTCAAAGCACAAGATTGCATAGTAAAAATTTGAGGATGGGGAGATGTCTGAGAGATGTTAAAAAATATAGTTTCCCGCAAAGATGTGTTGAGACATGGAACAGTTTGAGTGAAGAAGTGGTATCAGCAATGAGTGTGCATAATTTTAAAGAAAAGTTGGATAAGTGTAGATATGGAGATGGGGCCACACAAGTGTAAAGCCCAGGCCCTGTAAAACTAGAACTAGGTAAATATAACTAGGTAAATACATGTATGCATGCATGCACACACACACACACACACACACACACACAGTGAAAGAAGGTATGGGAAAGGCAGAAGTGCTAAAGATCAGAGCAGACACTAATGAAGGAAAAAAGAGGCACTACATAGTGGTGTACGTACCACCTAAGACAAATGCATGGTCAGTACAGGAATATGAAGAAATGATAAGAGATACAGGAACATGTCTGGAAGAAATGTTGGGTGGCTGTGAACGAACTATAATGATGGGAGATTTTAATTGTAAAGAGGTGTGTTGGGAGGACTGGTCAATGGAGGATCAGAGACAACATGGGAAATACACTATTGACACTGGCAATGGAAAATGTGTTAACTCAGTGGGTCAAAGAAGATACTAGGTTTGGAGGAGAGGAGCATCGTCAAGACTGGACTTGGTCTTTAGTACAGAGCCAATGGTCATTGAGGAGATGAGGGTGGAGTGCCCTTTAGCAAAGAGTGATCATGCAGTTTTGGAGTTCAAGGTGATAGATGAAGAGAAATCTAGAAGAAATGAAGAATATAAAGTGGGAAGATGGAATTATGCCAAGACAGATTTTGGAAACCTAAAGAAATTCTTTCAAGAGACAAATTGGATGAAATTCAAGAGTGCTAAGGAGCAAATGAAAAGTGGAAGGAATTTATAAAATATACAAAGAAGGTGAGAAAAATTTGTACCAATAAGACAACATAGAAGTTGGAAAGCAGGACTGGTTTAACGATAGATGTGAAAAGGCTAGAACAAGAAAAGAGGATGCATGGAAGAGGTGGAGAAGGAAAAGACGGATTAAGCAGTGGGAAAGTTACAAAGAGCAAGAAATGAATATGTGTTGATTAGAAGAGAAGAAAGAAAGAAACAAGAAAAGGATATAATTGATAAATGTAAAGACCAACCAAGGCTTTTTACAGACATGTGAACAACAACATCAAAAATAGAGAAAGTATTGAAAGTTTAGAAGTAAATGGAGTATGCAGTGAGGATCCCAGGAAATGGCAGAGGCTATGAATGGATGCTTTCGGAAGGTATTCACAAAGGAGACTGCTTTTGACAAACCACTGGTAATGGAACAGAAAGGGATTATGAAGGAGTTTCAAGTAACTGTGGAGGAGATCAAGAATATGATGGGGAGTTTAGAAGTGAGAAAAGCTGTGGGACCTGATGGGGTATCAGGATGGATTTTAAGAGAATGCAGGAGCAACTGGCAGAAAAAGTTTGTGAAGTAATTGATGCCTCATTAAGGGAAGGTGTAGTGCCCCAAGACTGGAAAAGAGCTAACATTGTCCCAATTTATAAATCAGGTAACAAGAGAGACCCATTGAACTATAGACCAGTGTCACTTACAAGTGTGGTAGCTAAGATGTGTGAGAGGGTGGTGAAGAATAGATGGACAGACTTCTTGGAGAAAAATGACATACTTTGTGAGTGTCAATTTGGTTTTAGAAAAGGGCGTTCATGCACGACAAACCTGATATGTTACTATTCGAGGGTGATAGATGTAATACAGGAAAGAGATGGTTGGGCTGATGGAATATATCTGGATTTAAAAAAGGCCTTTGATAAGGTACCACACCGGAGACTGATCTGGAAACTTGAAATGGTAGGAGGAGTGCATGGCAGTTTACTAAAATGGATGGAAGACTTTTGGTAGGAAGAGAAATGAGAACAATAATTAAGGACAGACCATCAGAATGGGGCTTGGTGGAGAGTGGAGTTCCACAGGGATCAGTGTTGGCACCAGTAATGTTTGTCTACATAAATGACATGGTGGATGGGGTGTCCAGTTATGTGAGCCTATTTGCAGACGATGCAAAATTGTTAAGAAAAGTGAGATGTGACAAAGATTGCGAACTACTCCAGGAAGACTTGGACAGAATATGGAAATGGAGCTGTACATGGCAAATGGAGTTCAACACGACAAAATGCAAGAAATTAGAGTTTGGCAAGAGTGAAAGAAGAATCAGGAGTATGTACAAGATAGGAAATGAAGACATAAAAACCAGTCATGAAGAAAAAGACCTTGGATTACCAATGACCTATCGCCAGAGAGACATATAAACAAAATAATTGGAGAAGTATTGAACTTATTGAGGAACATAAGAGTGGCGTTCGTATATTTAGATGAAGAAATGATGAAGAAAATAATTACTGCAATGATAAGACCAAGGCTTGAATATGCAACAATACAGTGGGCTCAACTTAAAGAAACACATAAGGAAACTAGAGAAAGTACAGAGGGCTGCAACAAAATGGTGCCTGACTTAAGAGATTTGACTTATGAAGACAGACTGAACAGAATGCAACTTCCGACCCTGGAAAACAGAAGAGAAAGGGAGACCTGATAGCAATATACAGAGTGATGATTGGCATGGAAAAATGGATAGGGAAGATCTGTGTATGTGGAATGAAAGAATGTCGAGAGGGCATGGGAAAAAACTAAAATGGCCACTTATAGGAGAGATGTGAAAAAATATAGCTTCCCTCATAGAAGGGTGGAAGCATGGAATAGTTTAGACGTGGAAGTGGTCAACGCAAGGAATATTCATGATTTTAAGAAAAAGCTGGACATTAGTAGATATGGAGACGGGACAGTACGAGCATAGCTCCTTTCCCGTATGTTACAATTAGGTAAATACAATTAGGTAAATACACACACACTCCGCGCTCCATAGAGAGCGGACGTGCCTCCTGCTCAGAGTGGCATCTAACTAACACTCCACACGCTTGAGTGAGAATCGTTATTGGTGTTGAAGGGGGAACCAGAGCGAGTGAACGAGTGTACAGAGTGAACGTAGCCTGGTGGCGTGTACATGGGAGTGATCGGAGGTGTGAGAACCTCCACACTCCAAACGACAGAGCGGGAACCACACAAGGGCCAGCCATAGCAGCCGCCAACGCATCCCACCACACACACGTAGCTACCAGGCTGGCCCCAGTGACCACACACCCACATGCTCCCAGGAAGAGTAAAAAAAATGGATAGACCGGTAAGAAATAAATTACCAAATTCAAAATATGTTGATGAGGCCCAGGGAGCAAAGCCGAAAGTGGCCAGTCAAAGCATGAGTCCATCTTCAACAAGGGCAACAATGCAAGGTAGATTGGTAATGTTGGAGAAGAGATTTGAGGAGTTGGTGAAGGAATTAAAAGTTCAGAGGAGTGAGGAGGAGCAGGATAGAGAATTCCAAGGCTTTGAAGGAAAGAGTTAAGAGACTGGAGGAAAATGAAAGAACGATTGGTGGATGAGAATGCACACTTGAGAGTGGAGGTTGAAAAATACAAGAGACGGTTGGAGGAGAAAATGAAGAGTAGTAAAGGAGAAAGATGACTTTAAGGAAATGATTAGTGAGCAGAATGAAAGGTTTGAAAGAGAATGGGAACTGAAGAAAACACAATGGACTGAGTCGAGGGAAGCAGAGATGGTTGGATTACAAGAAATAATTAAAGATCAGTTGAAGGAAGACAAAAAAGAAAGGTCCAAGGAACTGGTTAATGTAATGAAGAATAAGGAAACATTGATAAGGAAATAGCAGAAAAGAAGAAGAGTGTGTTAATATTTGGGATGAAAGAACAAAATATAACATATAAGCCTAAGAGAATTAAGGAAGAATTAAAACAGTAAGAGATCTGTTCAAAAATCTAAATGATGATGAAAAAAGACCTACAAGAAGAAGTGGAAGAGATCCATAGACTGGGTCCGTATAAGGAGGGAGTGAGCAGACCGATTAAAGTAGTACTGAAGTCACAACAATCTGGGAGGATATCCTATATAGAACATCAAAGTTAAGAGATAGAAGGTTGTAAAGAGGTGTTTGTGAGAAAAAATAGAAATGAGGAAGAGAGGAGAAGATATAAGGAATTGGTGGAAGAGGCGAGAAGGAAAAATGATGAGCGGTCTGAGGAGGAAAGAAAAAGTTTTTGGAGAGTTATAGGAGAGAGAGTCAGAAAGTGGTATGTGGAAAGAAGGAATGCGGAGGAACCCTAGAGGAGCAGTGGGTGGACCGTAATGTATACTAATATAGATGGGATATTGTCAAGTAGATTGGAATTGCAAGACTATATGATGGTGGAGAAGCCTGATATAGTGTGTTTGACTGAGACAAAATTGCATGAAAAACAAAGATAAATTTGGATAATAAATATAATATATGGAGAAAGGATAGAGAGTAAAGGTGGAGGAGGAGTTATGATTATGACGAAGAAATAAATAAATGTGGATAAGGTTTGGTATGGGAAGAACAACGCAGAAGTGATAAGCATAAGGATAAAAAGTGATGGAAAAGAATTAATAATCATGGTGACCTATGTACCTCCTAAAACAAATTCTTGGACATTAAGGAATACGACAATATGATCAAGGATACTTTACAGAGTTTGGAAAGTGTATTATCTGGAAAAGAAAGGTGATACTAGTAGGAGATTTTAATTGTAAGGAGGTGGATTGGGAAAATCTAGTAAGTGGTGTTGGAGAGGAAGCATGGGAGAGAGATTTCTTAATCTAATGATGGAAAATATGATGGAACAGAGGGTGAAGGAAAATACTAGATATAGAGGAGATGATGAACCGGCTAGACTGGATTTGGTGTTAACAAGAGAAGTGTACCTATGTGGAGATATACAATACAAATGTCCTTTGGGAAAGAGTGATCATGTGGTTATGGAAATGCAGATAGCAACAACACAGCGAAGGAAAGACGAGACATACAGGAGTGGTAGATTGAATTATAGAAAGATGGACACAGAAAGTTTGAAAAATTATTTCAGAAAATTAGATTGGGAGATGTTACAAATCAGAGAAGTGCAAAAAAATATGAGATTTTTATGAAATATTATAAAGAAGGAGTTATGAAATTTGTACCAAAGTATAAACCGAGAGAGGAAGGAAGAAAGGATTGGTTTAATGCAACTTGTGTTAAGGCTAAGGAAAAGAGAGATGTGGCTTGGAAAAGATGGAAAAAGAGCAGGAATATACTAAATAAGGAGAATTATAGAGTGGCGAGAAATGAGTATGTGAGGGTAAGGAGGAGGAAGAAAGAAAATTTGAAAAAGATATTGTAGACAAGAGTAAGGAACATCCAAAATTGTTTTACAGGTTCATAAATGGTAAACTTAAAAGAGAGTCCATTGAAAGATTAAAAGGAGAGCAAGGGATAGTAGATGACCCTAAGAATATAGCGGAATTGCTAAATAATAGGTTTCAGCAAGTATTTACTAAAGAAACAATGTTTGTAAAGCCTCAGAATGTACAAGGAAATGTGCACATGGATGACATTAAGATACCTAAAAGGAGTTATATAAAATGTTGGAGGAACTTAAAGATGATAAAGCGATGGGACCAGATGAAGTTTCAGGAAAATTATTGAAGGAGTGTAGAGAAGAATTGATTGATCCATTATATGATATTATAAGGTGTTCATTAGAAACAGGGAAGTACCAGTAGAGTGGAAAAGAGCTGAAGTGGTGCCCATTTATAAGGGAGGCAGTAAGGAAGAGCCTCTTAACTATAGACCTGTGTCTCTAACAAGTGTGGTCGGTAAGATTTGTGAGAGGGTGATAAAGAAATATTGGATACGGTTCCTGGAGGATCATAAGTTATTATCGGATCATCAATTTGGCTTTAGGAAAGGGAGGTCATGTGTAACAAATCTACTGAGCTTTTATTCAAGAGTGGTTGACAAAATACAAGAGAGAGAGGATGGATGGACTGTGTATATTTGGATTTAAAGAAAGCTTTTGACAAGGTACCTCACATGAGACTGCTATGGAAATTAGAGATTTATGGAGGACTGAAAGGAAAAGTGTTAAAGTGGATGGAAAACTACTTGAGATGGAGGAGATGAGAACGGTAATAAGGGATGCAAAGTCGGACTGGTTGGTGGTGGAGAGTGGAGTCCCACAAGGCTCAGTGCTGGCACCAATACTTTTCCTTGTATATATTAATGACATGCCAGAGGAGTAAACAGTTATATTAATTTGTTTGCGGATGATGCGAAGTTGTGTAGGTGTGTGAAGAGTGAAGAAGATTGTGAAATTTTACAGGCAGATCTGGATAAGATTTGGGAGTGGAGCAAGAGGTGGCAAATGGAATTTAATCTGAGCAAAAGTCATGTGATGGAGATGGGGAAGAGTGGAAGACAGCCAAGAGGGTCATATAAGATGGGTGAAGAAGTAGTGTTGAAAAAGGTGGAAAAGGAAAAGGATTTGGGAGTGATAATACAAGACCATGGGCAGTTTGAGGCTCATATTGATAAGATGTTTGGAGAAACGTATAATTTGATAAAAATATTGGATTAGCCTTCCATTATATGGATAAAGATATGATGAAGAAATTAATTAGTACGGTAATTAGACCAAGATTGGAATATGCTGGAGTGGTTTGGTCCCCTTATAAAAGAAGCATATAAGGAAGTTGGAGAGATTGCAGAGAATGGCAACAAAAATGGTTCCGGAATTGGCAGAAATGACCTATGAGGAGAGATTAAAAGAAATGAATTTGCTTACCTTGGAACAAAGAAGAGAAAGAGGAGATTTAATACAGGTTTATAAACTGTTGAACGGACTGGATGAAGTGGATAATGAGCAAATGATGTTGAGAGAGGAAAACTTAAATAGAACTACGAGATCGCGTAGTAAAAAGATAGCCAAGGGAATATGCTTGAAGGATGTGAAGAAATATAGTTTCCCACAAAGATGTGTGGAGGTGTGGAATGGTTTGAGTGAGGAGGTGGTGTCAGCGAGGAGTGTGCATAGTTTTAAAGGAAAGTTGGATGTGTGTAGATATGGAGACGGGGCCACACGAGTATGATACCCAGGCCCTGTAAAATTACAACTAGGTGAATACACATAGAAAGACAAGGAATCATTTCGAGAAGTATTTCAAGAACAGTTAAAAGAAAGAGATGAAAATATGACAAGCAAAATGATAGGAGTCCTCAAGAAAAAAGAAAATTAATAAGAGAAATTGTGGAAAAAAAGAAGAGTGTAATTATTATTAGACTAAAAGAAAAAATTTTTAAATATAGACCAAGAAGGGAAAAAGACGAAATGAAATCAGTAAAAGACCTACTAAAACATCTGAATGACGAGGATAGACAGAACTTAGAAGAGGAAGTAGAAGAAATCCATAGAATGGGACCATATCAAGAAGGAATAGTGAGACCAATTAAGATATTACTAAAATCACAAGCAGCAGCAGAAAAAGTACTATATAGAAAAACAAAACTCAGAGAAACAGAAGGTTGCAAAGATATATATAAAGAAAAATAGAAACAAGGAGGAAAGGAAGAGACACAATGAACTGGTGGCAGAAGCAAGAGAAAAAAATAATGAAAGGTCAGAGGAGGAGAAGAAGGCATTTTTTTGGAGAATTACAGGAGACAGGATAAGGAAATGGTATATAAAAGAGAAAGAAGAGAAAAAAATGGAGCAAGTTTAACTAAAAATGATAAGAACAAGAGATTAAAAATGATGTATACAAACATAGATGGGATTTTATCTAGTAAATTAGAATTAAGAGATTACATAAAGAAAGAAGAACCAGATATTGTATGCCTGGTGGAAACAAAGTTAAATGAGGCAATAAAAATAGACATAGATAAAAGGTATAATATATGGAGAAGAGACAGAGTGGGTAAAGGAGGAGTCATGATTATGTTAAGGAAGGAGATGGTGGTAAATCAAGTGGAGTTTGGGAAAGGAAAATCAGAAATACTGTATGTTAAGATACATATTAATAAAAAGGAGGTAACAATCATTGGAACATATGTGCCACCAAAAACAAACTCATGGACTAACCAAGAATATAGAGACATGATAGATGACACAATAAGGAGTCTTACAAGAATCATTAAGGAAAGGAGAAAAGTGATATTGGTAGGAGATTTCAACTGTAAGGAGGTAGACTGGGATAATTATGAAAGTGGTATGGGGAAGATGCCTGGGAAGATAGATTCCTGAACCTAATGATAGATAATTTGATGGTCCAAAGAGTAAAGGAAAACACAAGATTCAGAGGAAACGATGAGCCGGCAAGATTAGACCTAGTTTTTACACGGGATATACCAATTAACGATGATATAAGATACAAGTGCTCATTGGGAAAGAGTGACTATGTAATATTAGAAATGGATATAGAAGAAGGAAAGGAAGATAGAGATGAATCATACAAAGGAGACCGATTAAATTAGAGAAAGGCTGATATTGAGAATCTCAAGAACTATTTTAAAAACGTAAACTGGGAGGAGATGGAAAACTCATTAACGGTTCAAGAGAAATATAACTTATTTTTGGAAATATACAAAACTGGGGTCAGAGAATATGTCCCGAAATATAGACCTAAAGAAGAAGGAAAGAAAGATTGGTTTAATGCAAGATGTGCTAGGGCAAAGGAGAAACGAGATGGAGCATGGAAAAGGTGGAGAAGAAACAGAAATCCAGAAAATAAGGAAAACTTCAAAACAGCAAGAAATGAATATGCTAAGGTGAGAAAGGAAGAAGAAAGGAACTATGAAAAGGACATTGTCAAAAAATGTAAGGAACAACCAAAATTGTTCTACAGATTCATAAATGGAAAAATAAGACAAAAAGAAACAATAGAAAGGTTAAAAGGAGAAAGCGGAATGGTGGAAGACCCAAAAAGCATGGCAGAACTGTTAAATAGTAAATTTCATGAGGTCTTTACTAAGGAATCCAAATTTGAAAGACCACAGGGTAATAGAGAGACTGTCTATATGAAAGAGATTAAAGTAACCAAGCTTGAAATAAAAAAGTTGATGACGGAATTGGATGAGGAAAAGGCAATGGGACCGGATGAAGTCTCAGGCAGAATACTGAAAGAATGTAGGGAAGAACTAGCAAGTCCAATATACAACATTATAAAATGCTCAATCAAAAATGGAACAGTGCCAGTGGAGTGGAAAAGAGCTGAGGTGGTTCCCATATATAAGAGCGGAAGGAAGGAAGAACCTTTAAATTACAGACCGTTATCACTAACTAGTGTAATATGCAAGATGTGTGAAAAAGTAATAAAGAAGCAATGGATTGAGTTTCTTGAAGACAACAAAATATTATCAAATAGCCAATTTGGTTTTAGAAAAGGTCGGTCATGTGTAACAAATTTATTGAGTTTCTACTCTAGAATAGTTGATAAAGTACAAGAGAGAGAGGATGGGTTGACTGTATTTATTTAGATCTAAAAAAGGCTTTTGATAAAGTGCCACATGAAAGATTACTATGGAAGTTAGAGGAGAAGGGTGGCTTAAAAGGAAGCACATTGAGATGGATGAAGAATTACTTAAGGGGGAGAGAAATAAGGACGATAGTTAAAGATATGAAGTCCAAGTGGAGAACAGTAGACAGCGGAGTGCCACAGGGGTCAGTATTGGCGCCAATACTTTTTCTCGTATATATAAATGACATGCCAGAGGAGTGAACAGCTACATAAATCTGTTTGCGGACGATGCGAAACTGTGCAGAGTCATTAAACAAAAGAGGATTGTGAAATACTACAGGAAGACTTAAACAAGATCTGGAAATGGAGCAAAAAATGGGAGATGGAATTCAATGTGGACAAAAGCCATGTCATGGAAATGGGAAAAAGTGAAAGACGACCAGTGGGAATCTATAAGATGGGAGATGGAGTAGAACTAGAAAAAGTAAAAAGGAAAAGGACTTGGGAGTGACAATGGAAGAAAATAATCAACCGGTAAGCCATATTGATAGAATTTTCAGAGAGACGATAATTTGCTAAGGAATATTGGAGTAGCATTTCACTATATGGACAAGGAAATGATGAAGAAATTGATAAGTACTAAAATAAGACCTAGATTGGAATATGCAGGAGTTGTGTGGACTCCCCATAAAAGAAACACATAAGAAAATTAGAGACTACAAAAATGGCTACAAGAATGGTTCCAGAATTTAAAGGGATGACATATGAGGAGAGACTAAAGGCTATGGATCTACCAACCTTGGAGCAGAGAAGAGAGAGAGGGGATCTGATACAAGTTTATAAATTGATTAACGAAATGGATGAAGTGGATAATGAGAAACTGATCCTGAGAGAAGAATATGACTTTAGAAGCACAAGATCGCATAGTAAGAAACTAAGGAAGGGAAGATGTCTGAGAGATGTTAAAAAATTTAGTTTCCCTCAAAGATGTGTTGAGACTTGGAACAGTTTGAGTGAGGAAGTGGTGTCAGCAAAGAGTGTACATAGTTTTAAAGAAAAATTGGATAAGTGTAGATATGGAGATGGGACCACACAAGCATAAAGCCCAGGCCCTGTAAAACTACAACTAGGTAAATACAACTAGGTAAATACACACACACACACACATTAGAATGATTAGAATTTAATACCAGGAAATGCCATGTACATGTAATAGGAATGGGTAAAATTAGTAAAAGACTTATGTGGGAATATAAAATGGGAGAAGAGATTATAATGAAAAGGAGTAAAGAGTGATTAAACAAGGCACCTTGACTCTAGAAAGAAACATAAATGGACTATTTGTTTCGACAAACAAGACACTAAGTAACATCAGGGTGGGGATCAATTACATGGATAAGAGAATTATAAAAGAGATCATAACCACTATGATAAGACTTAGATTAGAATATGCAGTAGTGGTGTGGTCACCATACAAGCAGAAAGACATAAAAATCTAGAAAGAATCCAAAGGACTGTTAAAAAGATGGTTCCAGAAATAATGGTCTTCCCTATGAAGACAGACTGAAGGAAATTGAACTACCAATTTTGACAGATAGACAGGAAAAAGGAGACCTAATAACAATGTACAAGTTAGTAGACAATATGGAAATGATTGATAGACAAGTCCTGGTAACAAAGACGGAGGATGGAGACAGACGAACAAGAGGACATTCCTAGATCATGAAAAGTCAGAGTCTGAGGAACATTAAGAAGTTCAGTTTTCCACATAGGATGGTGGACATCTGGAATGGATCAAGTGGAGAGATTGTAACAGCAGAAAGTGTGCACAAATTTAAGGAAAAGTTAGATAAATGTAAATATGGAGACAGGTCACTATGAGCCCTGCTCAAACCTTTTAACATACAACTAGGTAAATACAACAAGGTAAATACAAACACAGACACTGAGAAAGGAGACAGACACCAACTAATAGAAACAGTTCATACTTTGGATACTTGGAAGAATTTTGCCTGTTAGTTTTTCATGCACTTTTGTTGTATATTTCCAAAATGATCTTAAGACCAAGCCAATCATCCTCCTTGCCATATCTGTGACTTTACTAATACAATGTAGGGTCCATCATTATTCATATACACCCTCGAGTGCTTGACAAGATTTGTTTTTTTGATCATCTGGACTTTGACAGAGAAGTTAATCTTATTAATTGTTTCATGGTAATCTTCGTATCTGGGCAACTCAAAATTTCCATTTATTGACATGTTATTTTCAGCAGCCCAGGTTGAGGTAACTTTTCATTTCATTCTTGTATTAACAGCAAAAGAGGTAACTTTAGAGTATTCCAAGTTTTGGTCAATGTCACCAACGTGCATGGTGAAAAGGAGGTGGACCAGGTATGGAGCCTTATGGTACTCTGCTTTTGACTGAACTGGGTTGGGATAGGGTTCTCATAACAAACACTTGCTGGGTCTTTCCATTTTTCGAGTGGTCGCTGATGCCATGATGTTCTTCTTTATAGAGCAGTATGCCATGATTGATTTTGTCAAAAACCTAACCAAGTCTAAGTATATAAAACCTTTATTATTTCCCTCCCTTACATATCTGGTAGAGCTTCCTTTTACAGCCGCATCAGATACAAGCACAAAACTCACACGTTATGTAGAAAGGTCAGTGACCTTTCTGTTAAATAAAGAGAAATTGTGGGGTACACATGTAGTATGACTAATAACAATAACAATAACAATAACAATAATAATAATAATAACTTTAAAAATTTGAGATTTTTGAAGCTCTGCATGAGTTAAGAGTAAATATAGAAATTATTTTCTTTTGTTTGTAGCTGAGCATTGTGGGTAGCAACATATTAGGATTTCACGGTTACCTACAGAGCTCATCCCTCCAATCACACACTGCCATTAATGGGGCCAACAATTAAAACATTCTATGGTAGGCTCAGTTATACTTTTCAATAAGTTTAGAGACACATCAGGCATTCTCATAGAGTCTCACTGTTATTTGTTAACATAGCTACCCAGTGGAGGGAAGTGAAGCAAAGTGCCAGTGTTTTGGCATGAATAAAAAGCTACTGTCAAATTGTAGTGCTGGGGACAATAATATTAAGTTTTTAATTATTAATTATAAATGTAACTACACACACATGGCTACACATGGCTATCACAGACATACAGATGTACAGCCATAGACGGTATCAAGACCATTTGTTTGTGAGAGAGATGGTAGCCAACTGTGAATTAAAAACACTATATTCAATCTCTATGCAATCAGAAGTTCTAACACAAATTTTTCACTCCAATCAGTAGAGGGAGAACTGAGCTGTTTAGAAAAATGCCTCTCATTAATGTAATTTCAATAGTAATGCCAATCAAATCACTTCTAATTACTCCATGACAGTCATGTTGTGACGACTGACAATACTAAGGAGAAGGAGGACACAGGGCTGCAAAAATTCTCGTTCACACAGTTCCTCCTCGTTCTTCATGCGAGTAGGTCAGCAGCTCCTCACTCCTGTAAACTTAACGTAACTTTTACGTGAAACATAGTATTTATACACATATATCATTTAATTACTTATACATTACCACCTTGTTCTTCATCCAACCAGATAGAGACAGCTACCCTCTCTCTGTGTTCGATAATCCATGTGTGTGTGTGTATTTGTGATAGGATGTTTTGTGAAAATAGAAAATAATGTTAAATTATTAGTTGGCGGCGGTGTTGGGTAAAATGAAGAGGGGGACTGTCACCCACCATGGTACATCCTCCCCCCTCAAAATGGTGTAACAAGGGCCCCAGAGACAAGGTTAAAATGTGTTTGCTTGATGAAGTGTCACCATTTGGTACATTTCTCCCCATAAACAGTACATTGCTGCCCCAAAGATGAGTTAAGTGTTATATTTCTTGTGGAACTTTTTTTTTTTTTTACGTAGGGAAGAGGGCCAGCCAAGGGCAAAAAAAAGAAAGTTAGAAAAAAGCCCACTTGAGCTGGCTCTCCAAAGACTTCAAAAAGTGCCAAAACCGTCAGCCAGAATTAGGGGAGCAAATGCCTCGATACCTCCCTCTTAAAAGAAGACAAGTTGTAGGAATTTGGAAATACAGATGCAGGGAGGGAGTTCCAGAGTTTACCAGTGAAAGGGATGAATGATTGAGCATACTGGTTAACTCTTGCATTAGAGAGTTGGACAGAATAGGGATGAGAGGAAGAAGAAAGCCTTGTGCAGTGTGGCCGCAGGAGGAGGGGAGGCATACAGTTAGCAAGATCAGTAGAACAGTTACCATGAAAATAGCGATAAAATATAGAAAAGGATGCAACATTTCGGCGGCGGTGAGAAAGAGACTGAAGACAGTTAGTCAAAGGAGGGGAGTTGATGAGACGAAGAACTTTCGATTCCACCCTATCAAGCAAAGCTGTGTGACTGGAACCCCCCCAAACATGCGAAGAGTACTCCATACAGGGACGGATAAGGCCCTTATACAGAGTAAGCAGTTGGAGGGGCGAGAAAAATTGGTGGAGACGCCTCAGAACACCTAATTTCATAGAAGCTGTTTTAGCAAGAGATGAGATGTGAAGTTTCCAGTTAAGATTATGAGCAAAGGACAGACCGAGGATATTCATTGTGGAAGAGGGAGACAGTTGAGTGTCATTGAAGAAAAGGGGATAGTTGTCTGGAAGGTTGTGTCGAGTTGATAGATGGAGGAATTGAGTTTTTGAGGCTTTGAAAACTACTAGATTTTCTCTGCCCCAATCGGAAATTTTAGAAAGATCGGAAGTCAGGTGTTCCGTGGCGTCCCCGCATGATCTGTTAATTTCCTGAAGGGTTGGACGTCTCTGAAAGAACGTGGAAAGATGTAGGGTGGAATCATCAGTGTAGGAGTGGATAGGGCAAGAAGTTTGGTTAAGAAAATCATTAATGAATAATAGAAAGAGAGTGGGTGACAGGACAGAACCCTGAGGAACACCACTATTAATAGGTTTAGGAGAAGAACAATAGCCGTCTACCACAGCAGCAATAGAGTGGTCGGAAAGGAAACATGAGATAAAGTTGCAGAGAGAAGGATAGAAGCCGTAAGAAGGCAGTTTTGAAATCAAAGCTTTATGCCAGACTCTATCAAAAGCTTTTGATATGTTTAACGCAACAGCAAAAGTTTCACTGAAATCTCTAAAAGAGGATGACCAAGACTCAGTAAGGAAAGCCAGAAGATCACCAGTAGAGCAACCTTGACGGAAGCCATACTGGCGATCAGACAGAAGATTGTGAAGTGACAGATGTTTGAGAATCTTCCTATTCAGGATAGATTCAAAAACTTTAGACAAGCAGGAGATTAAAGCTATAGGACGGTAGTTAGAGGGGTTAGAACGGTCACCCTTTTTAGGAACAGGCTGAATGTAGGCGAACTTCCAGCAGGAAGGAAAGGTAGAAGTCGATAGACAAAGTTTGAAGAGTTTGGCCAGACAAGGTGCAAGCATAGAAGCACAGTTTTTGAGAACAATAGGAGGGACCCCATCAGGTCCATAAGCCTTCCGAGGGTTTAGGCCAGCAAGGGCATGGAAAACATCATTACTATGAAGTGATCAAGTTGCGTGTGTCGCTGCTCGGGTGGAAAGTTAAAAGTAGCTTGTGTGAAGTTGTGGATTATACTATGTAATAATTTTTTTCTTGTATTTTCTTTGTAATGAGTGTGTATCATCTCTCCGGTGAGCTGGATTGTAAGTGAAAATGAATGTGATTGTGGGGAGGGAAATTTCACTTGTTATTATTAAATTAGTGTGTTTATTTATTTTTCTTTTCTAATCAAACTTATTTGAATGCATAGTGAGTTAGTTTTGATGTAATAATCATTCAAAATTTATAACCAGCACCTTTAATACAGCTACCACTACCATTTGAAAAATAAAATAAAAAAATTGAAAATCTTAATAATTATTTTCTTTTGTAAACCCCCTGTCCCCCATATTACAGAACAATTAACTGCAGTGTCTGAGATGCGGTACACACATAATGAAATGTTTCACATTTTTATTACGTAATGAAGCTGCAGAAATATATCTCTTCACCTCAATGGTAATGCACAACAGTATAACTTTTGAGGTCTCATGTTAAATTAGGTTATGCTTGGTTAAGTTGATGTTCTAATGTGTGGGTCCAAGAGATGCTCAGATGCCCTGGCTAGGTTAGACTAGACATAGGATAAATATGGAGAAAAGTGGCAGTAATAAGGAATGCATCATTGGTTATATTTGGATGCCTAGAACATGAAATGAGCACTCTTGATTAGCTATAAGGAAAATTTCCCTATATTTTGAAAAATCCCTAAATTTAGGGATTTTCTTCTAAATGCAAGGATTTTTGTGTTTTATGCATATAAAATTGTTGATGCATTCTACCTAAACCTAACCCTTCACTAAACCTAGCCTAACTTGATGCTTGGATTTTTGTGTTTTGTGTAAAACTTATTTATATGCATTAAAAATAAATATATAAGTAATTTGTGAGGGAAAGGTATAGAAGAAATGTCTTAGAAAAATGTTCCCTTCACAGTGGAGCACTTTTTTTTTTTTTTCGTATCAATGAGACTGATGACGCTCTCTGGTAATACCAGGTTAAGCTAGGCTGGGTTATGTTTTGTTGGGTTAATGTCCTAAGGAGGCAGTTTTGGGGAGAGCATGTACCCCTGACTAGGTTCATATTAGGTAAGATAAAAAAATGAATAAATAAATAAATAAATAAATAAATAAAAATAATACGGAAAATTCTCTTAGACTTATGAACGTCTGTATTTCAAAGATTTTTCGTCTCCCATACAAAACCCCCAAGCTTGTTTGGGAAGGATGCGGGGCTGAGGTGGGTGTGAGTCGCGTTCTTATTATATAGAAATACCATATATTCTAACATGCTTTCATAGAGCACCAGCAGCTGTGAAAGGCATGCATCGTGTTGTCTGAAGTCATGTCGATTGTTAAAGATGTAATTACTAGGTTCAAGGAACCTGACCAAATTTGTCCTGTCACAAATCTTACTTAAGAACACACACGTTATCTCTAACCATTAAAACAAAGCAGACACACAATAACAACAACACCACACACCCACGCATCAAACACTACACACCAAACTACCCTCCTAACCACACCACACCCTCCACACAAAGCAAAATCACGCAAAAAAGAGCATAAATAAAACAAACTCTCACCGTGCCAGATTTGTTTACATCTATCAGCTGACAATAAATGACGTGGAAAGTATAGACGATACAAAGATGAAACTGAGTACCTCTTATTGTGGGGTTGGATTGCTTAGAGATTGATTGATTGATACATTAATTGTTGAATTAATAAATAATTACAACAAAGGAGGAGGATGGACCTTGCCACCCACCCCCTGGACAAAGACTTACGGTTAAAGTTTAAAATATAACACTAGACAGTATACATAACAAGAAAACAAGTATTTCAATAAACAAATACACATATTGCACACTTTATTGCATAAACATCCTACAGTCTGGGAGGAAACTGAGGATATTCCTTGAGTATATCCCTGAGAGTGGTTGAGTATAGGAGATGGTCAATGAGGCTATACAAGTCATGTTGACCTTGTGGCCTAAATTTAGCAATGAAAGGACATTCCATGATATAGTGACGCAGAGTGTGTCCCTTTGGTGCAGCACACAGCACACAACACACTCCAGGAAAAGCACTGATTTCCCAAAAGTATTTGTAGCCTAATCTGAGCCTCATTGCTACCCTGTCATGTGATGCAGTGTCTCTCCCGTAGGTGTAAGCACAGCTCTAGGAGACACGTGCATAGTGAAGACTAGTGCTACTGCCCCTATGGCAACAAAGCTCCAACTGATCACTAATGCTATATGTACAAAGTCCTTAATGCTACTCTTAACCTAACCCAGAGTGTGCTCAGTGCCAGGGTCCACTGTGTCATCTTGCAGGGCACACTGAGCAGGGCGGTGTGTTTTTCATTTAGCGGGATACGCACATGAGAGGGTATCCAGATGAAATGGACCGTGGCACCAGCACCTTCTAGGGCAGCGTTTCCCAACCTGGGGTGCTAGCATCCCTTGGGGGTGCTGAAATCAATTATAAGGGGTGCTGGGAAGTGATGCACACACTTCACTTTCTTTTACCCTTCTAATAACAAGATATTAGTTAGGGGTGCTTAGACATGACAACAGGGGTGCTATGGTCGGAAAAGGTTGGGAAACGCTGTTCTAGGGTGTGGATGAGATCAAGACACTTATTAACTAGTAGATCACAGTCCATGGGGGAGGTGGATTGAAGGGCATAGAGAGAGAGAGAGAGAGAGAGAGAGAGAGAGAGAGAGAGAGAGACTACCTATAATGTATTCCATCTATGCAAGTCCGTTCTAGGTGTGGCAGATTCCAGAATTTCCATGAATGCGGCGTTACCATTTCGACCACCAATTATCTGATTAAAATTGTGACCCTACCCACCTATCCGCAAGCCTTCTCTCTCTCTCTCTCTCTCTCTCTCTCTCTCCAGTATATATACTATATATAATTATAATTTAATTTATCTTATATTTATTTATCATCTATTAATTTTCGACATTTTTTCCACACCACCTACATAAGGTAAAAATTAGGGTTGTAGTTTCCATCTTGCTTGGTAACCAGAAAGTGAGGCGTAAGCCATGACACTTGACCTGACTCTAACCAGGTGAGGAACACGCTGACCACCACCACCACATCGTGGTAACATTTGAAAAAACCTCTGCCACATGTCACAATTTTTATAAATCGTTGTTAAGATCCTAAACGTGGACATTCACTGTGCTGTGGCTTCCTTTACTATATACAACATACAAAAAATATCTTTTTCGAATAGCACATGGATGGGAAATAAGAGAGGGAGAGATCTAGACACATTTGATTTGGCATATGGCTAGAGGTAAACGACATGACCCACAACCCTGAACGGACTTTATAGATGAAACCGATTATAGCACGGTTTATGCCTTATGGCATGGATTCTATATTGATCCTTAAACGGAAACGTGACTCCACCTGGAGTCACGAGTTAGTGGTTTTGAAAAAGCGGCGCCATTTTTCACGATGGTCCCAAGGTCTATGGGTCTCTTGATCTTTTTTTTTTCCCTTGTGTTATAGCCTATAGCGCCTGTATGTATACCTGAAGAATATGGGAAGCGCTGTCCCACGGTCCAGATATACATCCGGTTGGCTTATTTTGGTCTCGGCCGCGCATAAACTGAAGGCAAGGAAGGAGGACAGAGACACCCAGACAACGGCAGCTCTGACTAGTAAAATCACACAGATTGAAACCCAAGAAAGTAACAAGGATGTGCACGCCCGGAAAGATCTAGAAGACAAAGATATGCAGACCGAGAAAGAGCAAGACCAGCAACTACGAAGAGGGCCAGCAGTGAAGATGATACAAAAGTCCCCAATCTCCATTGTTGGGGACAGCATGGTAAAGAACACTGGCTTCCACCTCAAGACCAGGATGAGCGGAAGCTCATAGGAGTGCCTAAGGGGAGCCAGAATTCAGGAAATCAAGAAGGCTGTGGGTGCGAAGACACAAGACTTTGAAAATGGTCTTCTGGTGATCCAGGGTGGTGGAAACGACCTGGAACGAATTGGAGAGGAAGAAATAGTAAAAGGGGTGGTAGAGGCGGTGAAGGCGGCTGAAGGGAAGAACCTGAGTGTGGCTGTGGTGGGAGTAATAAGACCAAGAGAAGGAGACCGATACGAACGACTGAGAAGGTGAACAAACAAGAAGATTCAAGAGAAGGTGATGAAGCTCAAGGTGGACTGGCTCAGGAACAAGAAAGGAAACGTCAGCTTCATTGACTTGGATGCGACCCTGAGGGAAGGCATGGATTTCCTGCCGGACGGTGTACACCTCAATGAAGTTGGGAACGAGAGGATGTGCAGACGGTTCCGTGAGTGGATGTGCAAAGTCCTTTGTGTGCATGGTCTCTGCTTGAATAAAGGAGAAGACTGTACTGGAACGAAGAAGAGAAGACACCCAATAGGCAAGGTCATGTATGAAATTAGGCTGTGAGAGGATGGGGCATTGGAAAATTTGAGGATGTATGTAAGGAGCTGAATGAGTGGAACCTAGATATGGTAGGAATAACTGAGACGCCCTTGAGGGATGCAGTGCAAATGGAAGGGGATGAATACGTGATGATAGGAAAGGGACGCAGAAAACAGGAAAGGTTAGGAGGGGGCGTAGCCCTACTCCACAGAAAAGTGAGGAACCTGAGAGTGGAAGAACTTGATGAAGGAGACAGTGTGGAAAGTGAGGATGTGTTAGCGGCCCGAGTGAAGTATGTGGATGAGTATGGTAGAAGGTGATAGAGGAGTCAGGGAGAATAGTAGAAAGTATGGTGTACTGAAGAAGATTTTGAGAGAGCATGCTAGGGAGAAAGTGATTGTTATGTGAGACATGAATGTTCATGTAGGTATTCTAGGTGAACAAATGAATAGGAATGGTGAGTTGCTTGATGAGTTTGTGAATGAGATGGAACTGGAGAACCTAAATGAGACCCTGGCAGAGTGACGTGGTGTGCTAGGAACCAGGAGTCTGCAATTGACTATACGCTAGTGAATGGGAGAATGCGTGAGATTGTGGGCCGCATGTGGATCGATGAAGATGAAACGATTGACATTGTCTCGGACCATAACATGCTGGTGCTGGAATGTAAGATGTATGAAAGAGAAGGAAAGAGTGCAAACTCTAAGGGGAGAAAGTAGAGGTTGAGGGATGTAGGATGGGAGACTTTCCAGGTAGACTTGAGTGAGCAAAGCTGGGAGGATGAACGTTTGAATGGCATGGATGAGCTGAATGATAGAAAATGTAAAGAATGCAGCAGCCAGCCAGATAGAGTATGAGAGAACACGTGCCAGAAAGCGTGCATGTAAGCCGTGGTGGATTGATGAGATTAGGGATGCCAGGAGAGAGAGAAAGAGACTAAATAGGGTATGCAGGAAATTGAGAAAGAGGATGCATGAGAGTGAGGAGGCCGAAAGTGAATACCAGAATGCATGGACAGCAAATGTTAATCAGCAACGAGTGGCGAAGCGGGAGATAATGAATGCTAAAGTTAGGTGTGAGAGATAGGTGATTCAGTCCCTGAGAGAGAAAGGTGTGGAAGGCGGCCGAGAATGGTACAGATTCCTGAGGGGTAAGGGGATGCCTGACAATGAGAATGTGGAGAGCCTGAGGATGATTGGGGCACTGGTGACAGACAAAGAAGATATGAGAAGAGTGATTGAAGAGTTTTGGGAAGAGATTGGAGGTGTAGGCGAGGTATTTGGTGTGAGAGAAGGATGTGTGACTCTGGAAAGGAAGGATACGGATAAAATGAATGAGAGAATCAGCAGGGAGGAGGTGGAGAAATGTGTCAGAGGGCAGAAAAATGGGAAGGCAGCAGGGCCAGATGAGATACCGTATCAAATGTAAAAAAATGGAGGAAGTTGTGATTGACAGGATGACTGAGCTATTTAACCAGGTAGTAAATTATACTTAGGTTTTCTAGACGTAGAGAAGCATATGATAGAGTAAATAGAGAAATGCTTGCTAAAGTCTTAGAAAAGATTGGGTTGAGCGCAAAGATAGTTAACATAGTGCGAAGTATGTATGTGGATACAAGGGCGAAATACAGACTAGGAAATATAGTGACAGACTGGGTGAAGAGTGAGAGAGGAGTTCGGCATGGTTGCATACTATTACCAACCTTTTTTAGCTTATACACAGAGGAACTGGCTGCCAGAATTAGAAGAATGAATGCAGGAGTGACTGTGGGGAATGAGAAGATATGTGTACTCCTGTATGCAGATGACATTGTAATTATGAGTGAATTAGCAGATGAGTTTCAAAGCTTGTTGAATGCTGTAGATGGGTATGGGAGAGACTTTGGGGTAAGTTTTAGTAGTGAGAAGAGCAAGGTGATGGTTGTGATTAGGTCAGAGGATGAAAGAGGTTCAGTATGGAGACTGGGAGAGAATAAGGTGCAACAGACTGATGAATATAGGTATCTGGGGATATGGATGAGCTCAAATGGCTGTGTGAAGGCAAAGAATGAAAAGATAAGCATGGTAAACCAGTGGGTGAGTCGACTAGGAAGCGCAGCAAGGATGAGAGCTAGTAAATATGATGTGCTACGAGAAGTTTGAAAGAGCGTAGCTGTTCCAAGCATTATGTATGGTATGGATGTGATTGTATGGAATGAAAATGAACTAGAGAAGATAATAGTAGGACAGAATAGAGTAGCAAGAATGACACTGAATGCACCAAGGTATGCAGCGATAGAAGCTCTGAGGGGAGACATGGCTGGAGTATTTTTAGAGAGAGACATGTAAAGGCAACACTGAGGTACAAGGCTAGATTAAAGTGAATGGACGATGCAAGACAAGTGAGAAAGGTGTTTCTATGGAATGTTAGGAGTAGCAGGTGGGGGAAGAAGTGTGTCAAGATGGCAGTAAAAAGTGACTTGGAAACCAGTTGGGCTTTCAAGCGAGTTGAGGGGAGGCATGTTGAGAGTGACTGGAGCATGGTTATTAGAAATGGGGAAGGCAGAGAGTGGGATGTAAGAAAGTGGAAGAGTGAGATTGACAGAGTAGTGAAACACATGGAATTGAGTGAATGAAAGAATAAGATGGAACAAAAGAGTACTTTGGAGTGGTACAGAGAGAAAGAGGCCACAATGTATGAAAAGTGGTACGAGGGAAGCCAGATGTGTGACATGGGAGAGGATGAGATGGTGGAACATGTGGTGCTGGAGTGTGTGAAGTATGCCAGAGACAGGAATGGAATGATGCAAGTGGTGCTGAGGGAATTGGGGAATGCCAGAATGGAGATGACAGGAAGGGAATGGATGGTGTTGCTGCTGGGACTGTGTGGAGACACAAATGACAGGAAGGAATTCCTGGAGAAAATGTGGCGTGCTAGATGTGTGAATCAATAAGGTGAATTTTGGGTGATTGTTTTTTGTTTGTCATTTTTTTTTCTTTTTCCTTACAGGAGTGGCCGTTACAAAGGACTGACTTAGGAGCAGTCCTGAGTCACCTGTAACATCAAGATCAAGATCAAGATCACGTCACGTGAGCCAACCAGCGACCAGCAGTATGTATGTGCTGACCTGACGCCGCGAAGAGAGGACGTGTGCGACTCCGTTCCTGTTTTGTGAAGAGTTTTTTTCCCTGGATCCCACAAGAAGTAAGAACAAGAATGCCTGTGGACGATTGCAAGGTGTGTTTGGAGAGTGTTTCTGCTACGTGCAGTGGTGTGGTGTGCGAGGTGTGTGACCGGTGGCTTCACACAGCCTGTGTGGGGCTGCTGAAGGCGTCCTCCAAGATGCTCAATCACAAGAACATCGTGTCTTTGTGCGATGAGTGTCTAGAGGACGCCAAGGAGAGGATGAAGGACAGGAAGGACAAGACTGATAAGGCGTCACAAACCGAGACAAGTGAGACCAGCAGCAAAGACACTCAGACCGAGGATGCCCAGGCTGGGGGCACTCAGACTGTGCACGCCCCGAAACCCCAACAGGACAAGGCCATGCAGACGGAGAGAGTGAGTGAGCAGCAGCAGCAAAGAAGAGGACCGACCAAAAAGAAGATGCTAGTGAAAAAGTCCCCAATCTGCATCGTTGGGGACAGTATGACAAAAAATACTGATGCCCTCCTCAGGAGCAAGGTGAGTGGAGCCTCACAGAAGTGCCTGAGGGGAGCCAAGATCCAGGAGATCAAGAAAAAGGTAATTGAGAAGACTCAGACAGAAGAAAACGGCCTGCTGGTGATCCAGGGCGGCGGCAACGACCTGGAGAGGGTCGGCGAAGAAAAGACAGTGAAGGAGGTGGTGGAGGCAGTGAAGGCTGCTGAAGCCAAGAAGATGTGTGTGGCAGTGGTGGGTGTGATACGTCGGCCAAGAGAGGGAGAGAGGTATGAGCGGCTGAGGAGGAGGACAAATGCCAAGATCCAGGAAGAAGTGCTGAAGCTGAAGCTGGACTGGTTGAGGAAGAAGATGGGCAACGTCAGCTTCATCGACCTGGACCCCGTCTTGAGGAAGGCATGGACTTCTTGCCGGATGGGATGCACCTCAATGAGACCGGCAACAAGAGGATGTGCGGACGGCTGCGTGAGTGGGTGCGCGCAAGGTCTACGGTGTGTGTAGATGCGGCCTGAATGAAGAATGGATGTGCACCGAAGCAAGGAAGAGAGGACAACAAACAGGCAAGGTCATGTATGAAATTTGGTTGTTTGAATGTTAGAGGATGGGGCATTGGTAAATTTCAGGATGTATGCAAGGAGTTGAATGAATGGAGCCTAGATGTGGTAGGTATTACTGAGACTCACCTGCGGGATGTGGTGCAGATAGAGGAAAATGAGTTTGTGATGTTAGGAAAAGGACGCAAGAAACAGGAGAAGCTAGGAGGAGGCGTAGCCCTGCTCCACAGGAAGGTGAAGAATCTGAGAGTGGAAGAGCTGGACACAGGAGACAGTGCTGAGAGTGAGGACGTGTTAGCTGTTCGAGTGGAGGGTAGGAATGAGAGTGGCAGAGCTGAGAGGATAGTTGTAGTGGTAGTGTATATGACAGTGGAAGGCGATAGAGCAGTTAGGGAGAATAGTAGAAAATACAGTGTTTTGAAAAAGATTGCAAGAGATTATGCTGGAGAGAGAGTGATTGTTATGGGAGACATGAATGCTCACGTAGGTATGTTAGGTGAGCAAATGAATAGGAATGGTGAGATGCTGGATGAGTTTGTGAATGAGATGAACTTGGAAAATCTGAATAAGACCCTGGCTGAAGGACGAGTGACTTGGTGTGCGAGGAACCAGGAGTCTGCGATTGACTACATGCTAGTGAATGGGAGAATGCGTGAAATTGTTGACCGCATGTGGATAGATGAAGATGGGATGATTGACATAGTCTCAGACCATAACATGCTGGTGCTAGAATGTAAGTTGAATGGAAGAGATGGAACAAATGCCAAGGTCAAGAGGAAAAGTGGAGGTTGAGAGATGCAGGATGGGAAAATTTCCAGGTGGACTTGAGCGAGAGAAGATGGGAGGATGAGAGCCTGAATGGTGTGGATGAACTGAATGACAGATTTGTAGAGAATGTGAAGAACGCAGCAGCCAGTCAGATAGGGTATGTAAGAACAAGTGCTAGAAAGCATAAAAGTAGGCCGTGGTGGAATGATGAGATTAGAGATGCTAGGAAGGAAAGGAAGAGACTGAATAGGGTGTGCAGACAGTTAAGAAAGAGGAGACATGAGAGTGAGGAGGCTGAAAGTGAATACCTGAATGCATGGACAGCGTATGTGAGTCAGCAACGAGCGACAAAGCGAAAGATAATGAATGCTAAAGTTAAATGTGAGAAAAGTGTGATTCAGTCCCTTAGAGAGAAAGGTGTGGAAGGTGGTCGTGAATGGTACAGATTCCTGAGGGGTGAGGGATGCCTGACAGTGAGAATGTGGAGAGCCTGAAGGTGAATGGGGCAGTGGTGACTGATAAGGAAGAAATGAGAAGGGCAATAAAAGAGTTTTGGGAAGAGATTGGAGGTGTAGGTGAGGTCTTTGATGTGGGTGAAGGGCGTGTGACACTGGAGAGAAAGGATGCAGATGAGTTGAATGAAAGGATCAGCAGGGAGGAGGTGGAGAAATGTGTGAAGAAGCAGAAGAATGGGAAGGCAGCAGGGCCGGATGAGATACCTTATGAATTGTACAAAAATGGAGGAGAGGTTGTGATTGATAGGATGACTGAGTTGTTTAACCAGGTGTGGGAGGAGGAGAGAGTGCCGAGAATGTGGAATGAATGCAGGGTGACCTTGCTGCATAAGGGAGGGTACAAGAGTAAGAATGAGTTGAAAAACTACAGGCCAATTGCGTTAGTTAACACAGTAGGAAAAGTGTTCAGTGCAGTTCTGAATGAAAGATTGTGTAAATGGATTGAGAGAGATGGAGTGTTAGGTGAAGAGCAAAATGGGTTCCGTGTGGACAGGAGAGCTGAAGACAATATGTTTGTTGTGAATGAATTGATTGAGAGAAAGAAGAAAGATGGTAGCAAGTTATACTTAGGTTTTCTAGACATAGAGAAAGCATATAATAGGGTGAACAGAGAAATGCTAGGTAGAGTGCTAGAAAAGATTGAGTTAAGTGCAAAGATAGTTAACATAGTGCGAAGTATGTATGTGGATATAAGAGCTAAGTATAAACTAGGAGATGTAGAGACAGACTGGGTGAAGAGTGAAAGAGGAGTTAGGCAGGGTTGCATATTATCACCAACCCTCTTTAGCTTATATACAGAGGAACTGGCTGCTAGATTGAGGAGAATGAATGCAGGTGTAAATGTGGGGAATGATAAGATATGTGTGCTCTTGTATGCAGATGATGTTGTTATGAGTGAGTCGGCAGAAGAGCTTCAGAGTTTGCTTGATGTTGTAGATGGGTATGGAAGAGACTTTGGAGTGAGGTTTAGCAGTGAAAAGAGCAAGGTAATGGTTGTGAATGGGTCAGAGGATGAGAGGAACTCAGTGTGGAGACTAGGTGAGAACGAGATGCAACAGACAGATGAATACAAGTACCTGGGGATGTGGATGAGTCCGGTTGGCTGCGTGAAGACAAAGAATGAGAAGATAAGCATGGTGAGTCAGTGGGTAGGTCGGCTAGGAAGTGCAGCAAGGATGAGAGCGAGTAAATATGACGTGCTGCGAGAAGTTTGGAAGAGCGTGGCTGTTCCGAGCATCATGTATGGTATGGATGTGACTGCATGGAATGAAAGTGAACTAGAAAAGTTAGAAATAGGGCAGAATAGAGTTGCAAGAATGGCACTAAATGCACCTAGATATGCAGCAGTAGAGGCCCTTAGGGGAGACATGGGTTGGAGCACTTTTAGAGAAAGGTATGTAAAAGCGACCCTAAGGTATAAGGCTAGGTTAGAGCGAATGAATGATGCTAGAATAGTGAGAAAAGTGTTTCTGTGGAATGTCAGGAGTAGCAAGTGGGGAAAAAGTGTGTCAGGATGGTGGTGAAGAGTGGCCTAATAGCTAGTTGGGCTTTTCAGCAGGTAGAAGGAAGGCACTTAGAGAAGGACTGGAGTATGATAGTTAGAAATGGAGAGGGTAGAGAATGGGGTGTAAGGAAGTGGAGGAGTGAGATAGACAGAGTAGTGAAAGGTGTGGGACTGAGTGACTGGAAGAATAGGATTGAGCAAAAGAGTACCTTGGAATGGTATAGAGAGAAAGAGGCCCCAATGTATGAAAAGTGGTATGATGGAAGCCTGGGTGGGGATCTTCTCTTCCGAGCTAGGGCACAGTGCATGGATGTGAATGCAAGGAATTATAGATGGTCTGAGTCCCGCAGCAAAGTGTGCCAGATGTGTGACATGGGGAGGATGAGACGGTGGAGCATGTGGTGCTGGAGTGTGTGAAGTATGCCAGAGACAGGTATGAGATGATGCAAGTGGTGCTGAGGGAGCTGGGGCATGACAGAGTGGAGATGACAGGAAGGGAATGGATGGTGGTGCTGCTGGGACTCTGTGGGGAGACGAATGGAAGGATGATTGAGGCTGTGAAAGAGTTCCTGGAGAGAATGTGGCGTGCTAGATGCAGGAACTAGTGGTGTGAAAGATGATGATTGTCCTCCTTGTTGTTTGTGTTTTTTCGTATTTTCCTTACAGGCGCTGCCGATACAAAGGCCTGACGCAGAAGTAATTCCTACGTCACCTGTAACATCAAGATCAAGATCAAGATCAAGCCCCAGATGCCAGGATGGTTCGACGGCTGTGTGAGTGGGTGAGGGCGAGGTCGCTGCAGCCGATGGACCAGTGACGGAAGACGACAAAAGCACGCCAGGAAGAAGACACCAGCCAGGCAAGTGAGAGTGTGAGGATTGGATGCATGAATGTGAGAGGATGGGGTGTGGGTAAGTTTGAGGATATTTCCAGGGAGTGTGACTTGGAGTGCAAGGGAGCAGAAGTCAGCGATAGACTATGTGTTGGTGAATGGAAGAATGCGTTAAATTGTGTCACACATGTGGATAGATGAGGATGGTATGGTGGATATTGTGTCTGATCACAATATGCTGGTTGTGGAGTGTCTGTTGCATGGTAGGAAAGAAGTGAAAGTGGCGAGTAAGAAGAGGAAGTGGAGACTGAGAGATGTAGGGTGGGAAAACTTCCAGGTGGATCTGAGTGCAAGAAGCTGGGATGATGGAGGTATACATGATGATTGTGGAGCACGTGAATGAGAGACTGGTAGAGGATGTGCGGAGTGCTGCAGAGAGCAAGATAGGGTATGTGAGAGTAGGAAGAAGAAAGAAAGTACGTAAACCATGGTGGAATGATGAAATCAGAGAGGCTAGAAAGGAGCAAAAGAGAAGGAGTAGACAATGTAGGTGGCTGAGAAAAAAAAGAGGCATGAAAGTGATGAGGCAGAGAATGAGTACCAGAATGCATGGGAAATGTATGTAAAGCAGCAGAGAATGACAAAGCGAATGATAGTGAAGGTCAAAGTAAAATGTGAAAGGAGTGTGATTGAATCTTTAAGAGAGAAAGGCATGGAAGGTGGCCGTGAATGGTACAAGTTCTTGAGAGGTGAGAATATGGCAGACAGTGTTGGAGTGGAGAGTTTGAAGGTGAATGGTGAAGTTGTAACAGAGAAGGAAGGAATGAGAGAGGCAATCAGACAGTTCTGGGAAGAAGTGGGTGGTGTAGGTGAGGTGTTTGGTGCGAGAGAAGGATGTGTGACACTGGAGATAAGGAATGCAGATGAACTGGATGAAAGGATCAGCAGGGAGGAGGTGGAGAAGTGTGTGAAAAGGTAGAAGTATGGAAAGGCAGCAGGGCCGGACGAAATACCATATGAGCTGTATAAGAATGGAGGTGATGTCGTGATTGACAGGATGACTGAGCTTTTAACCAGGTGTGGGAGGAGGAGAGAGTGCCAAGAATGTGGAATGAGTGCAGGGTGCTGCATAAGGGCGGACACAAGAGTAAGAATGAGTTGAAAAATTACAGGCCAATCGCGTTAGTCAATACAGTAGGCAAAGTGTTCAGTGCGGTGTTGAATGCCAGATTGTGTAAGTGGATTGAAAGAGCTGGAGTATTAGGTGAGGAGCAGAATGGTTTCCGTGCGGACAGGAGAGCTGAGGATAACATGTTTGTGGTGAATGAAATGATTGAGAAAAAAAGAGGGATAGAGGTAAATTGTATTTGGGTTTCCTGGATATAGAGAAAGCTTATGATAGGGTGAATAGAGAAATGCTAGGTAGAGTCCTAGAAAAGATTAGGTTGAGTGCCAAGATAGTCAACATAGTGCGTAGCATGTATGTTGATACCAAAGCTAAGTACAGTTTAGGAGATATAGAAACAGACTGGGTGAGGAGTGAGAGAGGAGTTAGGTAAGGATGTATTTTGTCACCAACCCTTTTCAGCCTGTACACAGAGGAGTTAGCAGCAAGAATGAGAAATATGAATGCAGGAGTGAGTGTGGGGAATGATAAGATAGGTGTGCTTCTTTATGCAGATGACGTAGTGGTTATGAGTGAGTCAGCAGAGGAGCTGCAAAGTCTGCTGGATGTGGTTGATGGGTATGGAAGAGATTTTGGAGTTAGGTTTAGTAGTGAGAAGAGTAAGGTGATGATTGTGAATAGGTCGGAGGATGAATGTAATGCAGCATGGAGGTTGGGAGAGAATGAGTTGAAGCAGGCACAAGAATACAAGTACTTAGGGATGTGGATGAGTCCGAATGGGTGTGAAAAGTTAAAGAATGAAAAAATAAACTTGGTGAACCAGTGGGTGGGCCGTTTAGGAAGCGCGGCAAGGATGAGAGCAAGTAAGTATGACGAGCTGAGAGAAGTGTGGAAGAGTGTGGCTGTCCCCAGTATAATGTATGGTATGGATGTGATTGCATGGAACGAGAGTGAAATTGACAAGTTAGAAGTGGGGCAGTGTAGAGTAGCTAGGCTGGCACTGAATGCACCGAGGTACACAGCAGTAGAAGCCTTAAGAGGGATATGGGATGGAGCTCTTTAGGAAAGACTTATAAAAGCGACACTTAGGTACAAGATTAGGCTTGAGAGAATGGATGATGCAAGAATAGCAAGGAAGGTGTATCTGTGGAGTGAAAGTGGAAGCAAATGGAGGAAAAGGTGTATGAGAATGACAGAGAGGAATGGTCTACAGGTTGGGTGGGCAGTGAGAATGGCTGGGGTGAATCAGAATGAGCTGGAATGGGTCGTGACAAGAGGAGGCAGAGTGGGAACAGAATGTGATGCGAGGAAGTGGAAGAGTGAGATAGACAGAGATGTAAAGAGTATGGGACTGAATGAATGGAGGAATGGGATGGAACGAAAGAGTACTCTGGAATGGTACAAGGTGAAAGAGGCCCCGATGTATGAGAAGTGGTATGATGGAAGCCTGGGTGGTGATCTTCTCTTCAGAGCTAGGGCACAGTGTATGGATGTGAATGCAAGGAGTTACAGGTGGTCTGAGTCCCGCAGCAAAGTGTGCCAGATGTGTGACTCGGGAGAGGACGAGACGGTGGAGCATGTGATGCTGGAGTGTGTGATGTATGCCAGAGACAGGTATGAGATGATGCAAGTGGTGTTGACTGAGTTAGGGCATAATAGGAACGAAAGAGTGGAAAAGACTGGGAGGGAGTGGATGTAAAGAGTATGGGACTGAATGAATGGAGGAATGGGATGGAACGAAAGAGTACTCTGGAATGGTACAAGGTGAAAGAGGCCCCGATGTATGAGAAGTGGTATGATGGAAGCCTGGGTGGTGATCTTCTCTTCAGAGCTAGGGCACAGTGTATGGATGTGAATGCAAGGAGTTACAGGTGGTCTGAGTCCCGCAGCAAAGTGTGCCAGATGTGTGACTCGGGAGAGGACGAGACGGTGGAGCATGTGATGCTGGAGTGTGTGATGTATGCCAGAGACAGGTATGAGATGATGCAAGTGGTGTTGACTGAGTTAGGGCATAATAGGAACGAAAGAGTGGAAAAGACTGGGAGGGAGTGGATGGTGGTGCTGCTGGGACTGAGTAAAGAAACGAATGAAAGGATGATTGAGGCGGTGAAGGAGTTTCTGGAGAGAATGTGGCGTGCCAGATGTACAGAAGGTTAGAGCAAAGGACCCTGTTTCCTTTTTCTTCTTTTTTTTTTTTCTGTGTGCTTTTTTTCGTCGTCTACAGGAGCTGCCGATCCAAAGGCCCGGCTCAGGAGTGATCCAGAGTCGCCTGTAGTATCAGGATCAAGATCAAGACCCAATCAACGTTCGCTGTGGCTCGTATGCTTGAATTTGATTTTCTTTCATCCCCCTCACAGCTCCTTTTTGTGGATGCGTGAGCTTACCATTCTGCCCTGTTACTACATACTATGGGGCCTAAAAAACTAATTAGTAAGGACCAAATCTCAGTTATTTGTGCCTTTGTAAGGGAGAATGAATCAAATCAAGAAATTGCCGCACACCCGGTAGTAACCGCTACGATCCACACTACACAACACACACAGTAAAACACCAGATTCTTTGATGGTATAGGGTTGTTTTTCTTAGTATGGTCTTGGAAAATTAAGAATATTCGTATGAATCAAAATAACTACTACTTTGAGCTAATTCTGGATGACTTTGATGAGTGTATGAAAAAGTGCAATGTAGATATCGTTTTGTCTTTCTTTTATATTATGGCAGTAACGCACAGCACAACTACTGGGCATCATAAAGTGAAGATAAAAATTGGTCTCAAGATGGCGAGGCCAGGTTATGGCTTGGCGCATAGTTTCTTGGGCGCGTGTGACACGGGCAGAGGTCAGGGTCTGACAGGCTAGCTGCTGGGCCCCTGCATCACACCGACCCAGGGCCCACATGAGTCATAGACACGTGACCGTGGATGGGTGGATGGAAGACCTTGTATATGTGGACCGTGCTGCCCAGCTTCCACCCATTAGCGGCGCAGGCAATTTTGTTTATAACGGTAACCATATTAGGGCCCATATCACGACCAAAGCGCATCTTCGGCGTAACCACCTAGAACCTGGGTATCATGGTGATATGTTGCTAACTTTAAACCACTCAGCAAATAACGAAGTTTCAAGATACTTGGTGGGATACGAATCTACGCGTGGACGTCTGCCCGAGCCCATGCTCACCACCTTATCCACTACGCCACCGCCTCCCTAATAAATAATGAGTGTGTACTTCACCACGGTCATCTGCTGGTCATCCAGCAGGCCTTCCCCAATATGGAGAGGGCTAAGTGCTCATACTGACCGATCTTCGGGTAGGACTGAGACCACAACACACTCCTCACACCAGGCAAGCGAGGCCACAACCCCTCGAGTTACATCCTGTACCTATTTACCGCTAGGTGAATAGGTGCTACACTTTAAGAGGCTTACCCATTTGCCTCGCCACTTCCCGGGATTCGAACTCGGACCTTCTCGGTTATGAGCCCAGTGTGCTAACCACTACACTACGCGATGTGTGCATTTACCTAGTTGTATTATACAGGGTTCGAGTGGGGCTCATAGTGTTCTGTCTCCATATCTCCATTTATCTATGTTTTCCTTAAAGTTATGCACATTATGTGCTGTAACAACTTCATTATTCAATGCATTCCATTTTTCCACCGTTCTGTGTGGAAAACTGTATTTTCCAATATCCTTCACACACTGCCTCATCCTGATCTTGTTTTCATGTCCTTTTGTCCTTCTATCTTCTGTCAACAGCACCAGGTCTTCTTTGTCTATCTTTTCAATGCCATTGACTATCTTGTACATTGTTATTAGGTCCCCACGTTCTCTTCTATCTTGTAAGGTTGGCAGTCCCATTTCCTTCAATCGTTCTTCATATGTGAGGTCCTTTAATTCCGGCACCATCTTTGTAGCAATATTCTGTATCCTTTCCAATTTTCTTATATCCTTTTTAGAGCTCGGAGACCATACCACTGCTGCATATTCCAGCATTGGACGTGTCATGCTTGTGATGATTTTTTTCATCGTATTTTTGCCCATGTATTGAAATGCCACTCTTATATTAGTCAACATTTTATATGATAGTCCAAATATCTTGCTTATGTGTTTTTCGGAAATCAGATTTTCCTGTATGATCTCTCCCAGATCTTTTTCTTCTTTAGTCTTCATTATTTGTTCTCCTCCCATCAGATAGTTCCATACCAGTCTTCTCTTACTCTTTCCTAGTTCCATTATGTGACATTTCTTGGCATCAAACTCCAATTTCCACTTCCTGCTCGACTCATAGATCTTGTTTATATCTTCTTGCAATAGCAGACAGTCCTCTCTGGTTTTGATAACTCTTAGCAGTTTTGCATCATCAGCAAATAAATTCATATAACTGTTTACCCCAATGTGAATGTCGTTTACATAAACCTGAAACATAATGGGGGCTAACACTGACCATTGTGGCACTCCGCTAGTTATTATAGTTTACCACAAGATGAGTATGTATCTCTGATCACAGTTCTCATTTCCCTATCTTTCAAAAATTCTCTTGTCCATTCCAGCAAAGTTCCTCGCAGTCCTCCTACGCTCTCTAGTTTCCAAAGTAGTCTTCCATGAGAGACTTTATTTTTGATATCCAGGTATACTCTGTCCACCCATTCGTCTCTGTTTTCATGTCCTGTAATAACTCTCGAGTAGAAGCTTAATAAGTTTGATACACATGACCTCCCTGTCCTGAACCCAAATTGTCTGTTCGATATGACTTGCTCTTCCTCTAGAAATTTAACCCATTTTTCTTTGATAATTATTTCACACAATTTCCCCAAGACACTTGCAAGTGACACTTGTCTGTAATTTAGTGGTTCAGTTTCCTTTCCTCCTGTAAATATCGGAATTACGTTGGCTCTCTTCCATTCTAGTGGAACTTTCCCTTCATTTATTGAACTTATAATTATTTTACAAATTGAATCCAGTAGTTGCTCTTTACATTCTTTTAACATTTAGCCTGATACACTATCTGGCCCCATTGCTTTTCTGGCATCTAACTTATCCAATAATCTTCCAATATCCTCCTTGTGCACTGCGATCTCCTGTAATCCTTGACAATGCAATGTCCTATTAGGTTCTGTGAAATCTTCTGCAGTGAACAACGTTTTGAAGCTCTCATTCATTATTTCACACATTTCCTTCTCTGTTTGGTATGTGTTCCCTTCTTTAATTATTATTTTTTCAATTGTTTTCTTTTTGTTTGTTTTGCCATTAACAAACTTGTAGAAAAGTTTGGGTTTGTCTTTGCTTTTATTCACCATATCTTTCTCAGTTTCTTTCTTCCTCTCTCCTTACTCTAGTATATTAATTTCTGGCATCCTTGCAGCCTACTGCCGTCTGTCATAGTCATTTCTCTGTTTTATGAGTTTCTTCCACGCTTTACTTTTTGCCTTTTTTATTTTTTTTTTTGTATCTTGTATGCATCTAGCATTGTACCAATCATTTATTTTTTTCTTAACTCTATAAACATGAACAAAATTTTTTTTTTACTCTATTATATTTTTGTAAGAATGTCATATATTCCCTTGTATTGTCTTTCGGTACATAAAATTTCTCCACTCAATATCAGCAAAATAGATCCTTAGTTTTTCAAAATCCCCTCTTACATAATTTAATCTCTCTCCTTTGTAGTCATCCCTGTAACTTATCCCATCTTCCTCCTGAATTTGCATCTCTAATGTCACATGATCACTTCTCCCATTGGACTAAGGTATTGTATGATTGGAGGGGGCTCTGGTCTCTTTGTGAATACTAGGTTTTGTAATGATGGCTCTTCTTCCCCCCTGTACCTTGTTGACACCTCCACCCACTGATCCATTGCATTAACCATAGTCAACTGTAACACTTCCTCACTCCACTGCTCAGCATTATCCATTGCTTCCATCTCTCTTCAGTTTACTTTTATGCAACTGAAGTCTCCAACTATAAATATTCTTCTATCTCTTCTTATCATGTTATCTAGGCACCAGAGCTAGGCACTTCCGTACCTCGGTCCGCACCTCCGCTCCTCCGTACCTGCGGACCACCAAAGGAGGTGCGGAGATCCAAAGTGTGGAAAAATTTTCAAAAGTGTGGAAGTAACAGGTACGGAAAGGCGACATTTTAAGTCCGTACCTCAGCACCTGAGACATGTGGGGAAGGACGAAATTTTAAGTCCGTACCTCCGCACCTGAGACAGGTGCAGGAAAGCGAAATTTTGAATTCGTACCTACTTCCGCACCTGAGATTTTCAAGGAAAAAAATAAATAAATAAAGACGACAGTCCGCACTCCGTAGCATTATTTTCGTCCGTTTTTGGCGGTCTGTGCTACCAGGCATATTTTCCCGCCATTTGAGTGACGTCACTCATTCAGGTCTAAGCATGCTCCTCTCTCTCTCTCTCTCTCTCTCTCTCTCTCTCTCTCTCTCTCATAGACTACGCCAGTCCCGCTGTGCTCAACATCACAAGCACAAACGCTAAAGGCCTCGAGTCATACAGAATGAGGCTCTAAGGACTGTTAGGAGCTCCGAAGTGGACCAAAGTGGAAAACTTAAGAAGTGAAGCCCAGGTACCTCCACTAACACAAAGGCTACGCACCGTGGCAGTCAACTTCCTCATCAAAACCTTCATCAGAGACCACCCAGACCACCTACACACACTATTCCACAACCATCGTGAGCAGAGGAGCCAAGGCAGGTGGTTTAAAAGAGCGATGGAAGCCTTAAATCGCTCTGAGGTCACTTGGGAGACCTTAATCGCCTCCACCGTGCCCGCTGAGGTTCACCCCGCGCCCCCGTGGGAGGAGTACTGCATCACTACCATCGTCAACCCACCACGGAGAAGGAAAAATTTGTGTGTGCAGGCAGAACTTCGGCAAGAAGGGCTACATAGCATCAGCGACGCACAGGGACCACGTACCGCCACATACTTCACTGACGGCTCCACCGGTACAGTGACAGGTAGATCTGGCTTAGCGTATGTGTGTAAGATTGGCGATGAGGGCGCCGCCGCCGTCACCACCACCACCACCACCATCACCGCCTCTGCTCGGACATCGGACTTCTCATCCTCCACCCAAACTGAGCTAGCGGCGATAGGTATGGCGCTTGATCATGCCCACACCTCCCACCACCTCAACGTACTGGTTGCTACTGACTCTATGACTGCCATTGCTGCCATCAACAAACGTGAAGGCGAAAACATCCTTCAAACCCGCGCCATCCACGAAACGGCGAGAAACATCCACAACGCGGTCAGGAACGTTACTCTCACCTGGATTCCATCCCACGTCGGCATCTCAGAAAATGAAAAGCGGACACCCTGGCCAAACGGGCGGCCGGTGACGCGACAGTGGCCATAGTCATCCCCAGGACGCTGCATCAACTGAGAGGAAAAGTGACGGTCAACGCACGGAGGCAGCAACAAGAGGAACGACCTGTTGTTGTTTTCGGGCTTCGACGATCCCACAGAAACGACCTGATGAGGAGAGCGCGAGTGTCATGTGGTTCCAGCGGGTTTCTGCCCGCCCCACACTCGACACTCCCCGAGCCGCCTGTGTGAGGTGGTGACATCCAGGATCCGCCTCGGTTATCAATACCCGTGGCAACTCGGCCTCGTGACGTCGGAGGAGGACAAACAATGTCGACTGTGTGGTGCGCCGGAGTGTCACACACTCGAGCATTATCTAAGGGACTCCGACTATTCCTCACACCTCAGACAACAGTGTTCCACACCCTCACCCACACTACCACAACTTGCGCAACACTTTATTACAATACTGCCACAAACACTTAGTGAACACCCAGAATTTTGTGCCATAAAATAAAGACTGCTAAGAAAACGTTAAACACGAATAATATATGTCAGTATTCTCACGTAAGGTGTTATAAAGTGAAATGAACTCACGTAAGGTGTTATAAAGTGAAGCAAAACAGTGATGAACTCTCATGATTCGTTCATATGAATAAAAGTGCTCATAAATCTCTGCAAATACAATAACGAACATTATTATTATTACTATCATTGTTATTACTCCCATTAAACATAACCTTGTAAGTTAAGTGTTAAGATTGTCCTTTTTGGGCCACACAGTCTTTTTCACAAACTATGTATATTTTTTTGTGAATAAAAGTTATGAATCTGAATGAATCTCTCTCTCTCTCTCTCTCTCTCTCTCTCTCTCTCTCTCTCTGTCTGTCTGATGATGATGCTGTCTGTCTGATGATGATGATGATAATGATGATGATGATGATGATGATAATAATAATAATAATAATAATAATAATAATAATAATAATAATGTTACCTTCTCACCCGTGGTTGTCCGCTTTCGCTGGCTGCGTCAGCTTCGCTGTCAGGGTCCAGAGCACACAGGAGCACATCACGAGGCACACAATGGGGGGTGGGTGGCGGGCACCGCCGGACAGAGAAACACCAGCTTACTCACGTCCTTTACTGAGTCCTCAGTTCACAGTACATCACAGGGCAGCCTCCACACACACACACACATGGCACTCCGGCACTCCACAGGCGTTCCCAGGGGCGGGCACAACAGACCACAGCAGCAGGCAGCACGTCTAGATTAACAGAGCGTGCCGGGAACGTTCGTCTCCCAGTCTTGCCTTGCACGCGCTCGCTTGCAGACTGTTGACTCGCGCCGCGCGCTAACACTCACAATGCACATACACACACATTCGTAACAACTGGCCCCCCCTTACAAAAAGGTCGACCCGACCTTCCCCACACTATAAAACAGAAAGGCAAAATGCATACAAAATAAACTAGAACATTTAGGACAGTTTAAAATCTCTCAGATACACAGGAGGCCGGCGGTGACGGATAAGGCGAGTAGCAGTCTCCACCACCAGCTGGCTGTCACCTGCATCACCGCCCACTGCCTCCTCAACCTCCTTGGGGACGTCCTCCATCGCTTCCGGAACATCTTCTTCGGCACTTCCTTCCTCCTCGGGCTCATCTGAACCCCAGGAGAAGTGACCAGGGCCGTGGTAGCGCCACAAGCGGTCCGCGTGCACTACCAACGCCCGCTTGTGACCTCTCCTGATCTTGTACGTGACCGCCTAGGGCACGGCTACGACGGTATAGGGCCCCTCCCAGGGGCTCTGCAGCTTCGGCGAGAGGCCACGCCTGCGTCGGGGGTTGTGCAGCCACACCCTGTCCCCTTTTGCATACCTGGCGTCTCGCATGCGGCGGTCGTACAGCTCCTTCATAGCGCGACTCGCCGTCCTCAGCTTGCCGCGCACCTCACGATAGGCCTCCGCGAGCCGCTCCTGCAAGGCGGCGGCGAAGCCCGAGTCCATAGGAGGGAGACGCACGTCAGGTGGGCGCCCGGTGGCCAAGTCCACGGGCAAGCAGAGCTCCCGACCGAACATCAGGCAGGCGGGAGTGTACTCGGTGGCCTCGTGCACTGCGGAGCGGTAAGCCATCAGCATGGCGGGCAACTTAACGTCCCAATCGTCCTGCCCCGCCCCGCAGTACTTTACTTCGCTAGCTGCTGCAGAAGGGTCTGGTTGAACCTTTCCACCATCCCGTCAGTCTGGGGGTGGAGAGGCGTGGTCCAAGTCTTGTGTATCTCCAGTAGAGTGCAACACTCGCTGAAGACACGAGACTCGAATTCCCGGCACTGGTCACTGTGCAGCTCGGCTGGCACACCAAAACGGGCGAAGAATTCACTCACTAACACTTCTGCCACCGTCTCTGCCTCATGGTTCGGGAGCGCATACGCTTCAGGCCACTTTGTAAAATAATCCATGGCCACACATATATATAACGATTTCCACGGGGAGTAACGGGAAACGGCCCGGCTATATCAACAGCCACTCGCTCCATAGGCGCTCCCACTGTGTACAACTGCAACGGAGCACGGTTTCTGCGGGCGGGCCCCTTCTTGGCACTACACACGTCACACGCCCTGCACCACTCACGCACGTCACTTCGCATGCCCAACCAGTAGCAGCGTTGTGGAGACGGTGTAACGTGCGCCGCTCACCCACATGACCGCTCGTCACTCCCCCGTGCAGCTCTTTCAACACCTCAGCACGTAAGGCACGAGGCACCACCACTAGCCACGCATCACTCCCCACACCTCCAGCCGCTTCCCAGCGCTTCACCAACACTCCCCGCTCGTCCACTCGCAACGCTTCCCACTGGTCAGCCAAGCACTTAGTGGCAGGACTCTCCGCTGCCACTTTTATCCAGCCAGGCCGTTCGCCACCAGCCTCCAGCCAGCGGACAATGCGAGATCGGGGTCCATGCGCTGCGCCGCCCGCCACCGCTCATCGCACTCAGCGGCACCTGCAGGCACCCTCAAGCGATGGCATGTGACGTCTGAAAGGGCGCCAGGTGAGTCGGCCTCACGCGGGCGTGGACGAAGGGCGTCTGGCTCCTTAGCAAAGCAGTGTGAGCAACCTGCCTCACACGAACGTCGGCTCAGGGCGTCAGCGTTGCCATGCACACGCCCAGGCCGGTGCACGACGCGGTAGTTGAACTGCTCCAACCGGCGATAACTGTCCCTCCGGCACCTTCAGCGACTTCAACCACTGCAGAGAGGCGTGATCGGTGCGGACAGTGAACTCAGCACCGTAGAGGTAGGGGTGGAAGTGTTCCAGCGCCTTCACTACTGCTAGCAGCTCTTTTCGGGTTACACAGTAGTTGCGTTCGGGCTTGCTAAACTTGGCGCTGTAATACGCCACCACATGCTCCTTCCCGTCCCTCACCTGTGACAGGACCGCCCCGACGCCTTCAGCACTGGCATCGGTGTCCAACAGGTATGGCAGCTTCGGGTCAGGGTAAGGCAGCACCGGCGCCTCCGTCAGCGCCTTCTTCAGGCCCTCGAACGCGGCCTGACATGCCTCGTCCCACTGGAAGTGTGCCCTTTCTGGTGAGGCGGTGCAGAGGGCAGCCACTGTGGCGAAGTCAGGCACGGAGCGGCGGTAATAGGTGCACAGGCCCAGGTAACTCCGCACCTCAGCCACACTGCAAGGCACCGGCCAGTCTGCCACTGCCGCCACCTTCTGCGAGTCCGTGCGCACGCCCTCCTGGCTCACCACGTGCCCCAGGAATGGCACCTCACGCTGGAACAGGAAGCACTTCTTCGGGCTGAGCTTGAGATTAGCCTTCCTCAGGCGCTGCAGAACCTCCTCCAGCCGCGTCAGCTCCTGCTCGAAGGTGCCCCCGAACACGATGACGTCGTCCAGGTATACAAGGGCCGTCTTCCACTGCAGTCCGTCCAGCACCAGTTCCATGAGGCGCTCAAAACAGCCAGGGGCATTGCAGAGGCCGAAGGGCATGACGTTGAACTGCCACAGGCCCTGCCCGAACGAGAAGGCTGTTTTTGGCTTGTCCTCATCCGCCATCTCCACCTGGTGATAGCCCGACTTCAGATCCAGGGTGGAGAATCAGCGGGCCCCCACCAGAGCGTCCAGCGTGTCGTCAATCCTCGGCAGGGGGTAAGAATCCTTCACAGTCACGTCATTCAGCGCTCGGTAGTCCACACAGAAGCGCTGTGAGCCGTCCTTCTTCTTCACCAGGACTACAGCTGACGACCACGGACTGTTTGACCGTTCTATCACCCCCTGCGCCTCCAGGTCATTGACTGTGTGCTGCATCTCTTCACGGCGGGCCGGTGCAACACGACGTGGCGGGCACTTGATGGGCGCACTTGATGGTGTGCTTGACAAGCGACGTGCGGGCCAGATCCAAGTCACCCTGACTGAACACATCAGCATGGCGACTAAGGGTGTCACGCATTCGCTCCGTCTGCGCCTCTGTCAGGTGGGTGGCGCTCCGCTGCGCCAGGTCCTCCAGGAAGCCCGGCAGCGGGCCCGCCACACGCGGCCGCTCTCCCTGCCGCCGCGCCTCGGTCCGCTGCACCTCTTCACACGCCCCAACCGGCGTGCCGGCGGGGATATTTCGAGCCTTGTCAGAGAAGTTAGCCAGTAACACAGTGACTAACTCCTCCCCCGCTCCTACGAGGCTCCTTCCAAGTGCCACACCGTCAGCCAGCCGCAGGTCACTCACAGGCTCCACCAGACCCTCGGCCTCCTTCATCACACGTGTTAAACGGCACTGAACGCGGGCCTCGGTGCGTGGGGGCAGCCTCAGTCGCTTCGTGGTAACTACCTCGGCACGCCTGACTTCACGAAGGAAAGGCACGTCATGGCCACGTACCGTCATTCTCTTCTGCCTGAAGTCAACACAGGCGTCCATCCTCGTCAGGTAGTCGTATCCCAGTAAACACTCCTCGTCCAGGTCAGCGACGAAGACCGGCATGTCTTCCTCCACGCCACCTACACGCACACGAGCATTCACCGGACCCTGCAGCGACATGCAGTCCCCGTTACTCCACACAGCTGTTGAGGCGAGTCTGGCAACCACTCAGCCTCCACCAGCCCTGGCCGCACCAGCGTGTGATCTGCGCCGCTGTCCACAGTCATGCGACACGGCCTCCCGTCCACGGCGCCTCTCACCTGCGCGCTGCCAACGGTGTAGTGACACTTCACACAAGCCGGGGCACTGGAGTTTTGGCCGGCTGAGAGGCGGCCCCTGCCTTCAGCCTGTAGTCGTTTCCCGCTGACACTACCTCCTTCGGGCTGGGGCAAGCGCTGGAGTGGTGTCCAGCCCAGCCGCAGTCCTCGCAGCAGGGCTGAAAGGCGACACGATCAGGCCGGTCGAGAGAGCGCGCCCTTCGCTCCCTCGGGCACCGGGCCCTCACGTGCCCCTTCTCACCGCACCGCCAGCACCGCCCGCCGAACGCTCCCGGGCTCGCCGCACGTGACGCTGGCCTCCTCTTCACTTGAGCCTTGCGTCCTCTCACGTCACTGCGGGGCCGGGCGAAGGTAGACAGGGAGCTCGCGGTCTGCATGAAGGCCTCAAACTCCATTGCACGAGCCAAAGCCACTTGCACGTCAGCTGGGTGTGCCTGCCTCACATAAATCTGCAGCTGGTGGTCCACCAAGGCATCCAGGAAGGCATCACGCGCCAACACGGTGACCATTTCCTCACCGGCCGTTGGGTACGCCCTTCTCACCAGTGCCTCTACGTCGTGGGCCAGCTGGGACAGCGTCTCGCCCCTCTGCCTCGTCCTCTTCTTCAGCTGGGCACGATACACCTCAGCCTGGTGGCGGTGCCCGAAGCGACGACGCAGTGCCTCAGCAATGTCAGGGAAGGAGGCACGCTGCGTTGGCGGGAGGTGGCCAAAAACCTCGATAGCTGGACCCCCGAGAGCTGTGGCCAGCTGCAAGGCCTTCTCAGCCTGGTCCCAGCCCTGTGCAGCCCCCAGCAGATCAAACTGGGCAGCATAGAACTCCCAGGCTACCTTACCGTCGTACTTGGCAGGCTTGCGAGACTTGAAGCGGGGGAAAGGCAAGCGAGGTGGTGAGGGTGGAGGTGACAAAGACAGCGCGCGCCATGCCGGATGGGGAAGAGAGGGAAGATGACGGGGAACTTGACGCCAACAAATCCGCGTTTCCCAGAGGCCGCGAGGCCGCTGGTGGGGCCCCAGGAGCCCTCCACGGGCCCGCTGCTCCAACAAGGCCCCAGTCCCCGCCCACGACACCAGGAGGGGCAGAAGCGACACTCACAGGGCTCCCAAAACACCCCTTGTCGGGCCACGGGCACCCCGCCATATCCGGTTGGCGCCAAACTGCCTCACTCCCGCAGCGCCTGCAGGTCCTTCTACAGCTCGCCTTTCACCGTCTGCAGGTCACCCTTCACTGCCTGCAGGTTCTGCTCCAGTTCACCTCGCACACTTTCGCAGGAACGATCGGTGTAAACCTGCGCCTCCGCCCTCAAGGAGCCCAGGCTAGACTGCAGCACCTCCATCAACTGCTGTGTGTGTTCCGCCTGCCGCCGTGCCTGTTCTAACTGTTCTGCCCTCTAAGACGCCAGCATAGACGTTATCAGCTCGAGCTAGTCGGGCTTCCTCTCACCCGGCTCAGCCTCACCACCACCGCCATTAGCCTCAGCATGCTCCATCACGCTAACCAGTCACAAGCAACCACAAGCACGGTAAAACACAGGACACTAAATCCCACTCCTGACACCACTGTTACCTCCTCACCCGTGGTTGTCCGCTTTCACTGGCTGCGTCAACTTCGTTGTCAGGGTCCAGAGCACACAGGAGCACATCAGCACGAGGCACACAATGGGGGTGGGTGGCGGGCACCGCCGGACAGAGAAACACCAGCTTATTCACGTCCTTTACTGAGTCCTCAGTTCACAGTACATCACAGGGCAGCCTCCACACACACACACACACAGGGCACTCAGGCACTCCACAGGCGTCCCCAGAGGCGGGCACAACAGACCACAGCAGCAGGCAACACGTGTAGATTAACAGAGCGTGCCGGGAACGTGCGTCTCCCAGTCTTACCTTGCACGCGCTCGCTTGCAGACTGCTGACTCGCGCCGCGCGCTAACATTCACAATGCACATACAAACACATTTGTAATAATACCCACCTCGTTATAATATATATATAATAATAATAATAATAATAATAATAATAATAATAATAATGTTACAATGACTTATGATTGCAAGCATACATAATACCCACCTATATATATATATATATATATATATATATATATATATATATATATATATATATATATATATATATATATATATATATATATATATATATATATATATATATATATATATATATATATATATATATATATATATATATATATATATATATATATATATATATATATATATTATATATATATATATATATATATATATATATATATATATATATATATATATATATATATATATATATATATATATATATATATATATATATATATATATATATATATATATATATATATATATATATATATATATATATATATATATATATATATATATATATATATATATATATATATATATATATATATATATATATATATATATATATACAGTCCGAGCCAAAAGTTCGTGCGGCTCCGACGCAAGAAACGAAAAGCAAATGAGAGTGAGCCCTACATATTATTAACCTTTGTATTGAACTTTTTTTTGTGTCATAGAGGCATCCTTTAACTGTCCAGCAATCTTACAGAAGTTTTCCCTATAATATGGCTTCTCCGTTTTCTCTATATTAGTGAACTATACTCTACGCAATGTACTGCCCGGTATCGCGTGACGAGGCAATGGTGAGGACCACGGATGATTATGATCGTCATACCCAACTTTATGCATATATTGAATAATCGAACATGACTCACTAAGATGACATTTTTCAAACTTATGACAGACGAAAGATAGATAAGTCTGTTCTCATTATAATAACGAAGGTTAATGGACAGCTGAAATAGCCCTTTATCCGTGAATTACGTTTTATGGTAACGTAATCATTCACCGATAGAGACAGTGTGTTGAGTCTTTCTCATAGCCAGCTGATAATGACGTCGTACATCAGACAGTGCCAGTGCAACGCTCTGCTACTGTAACCACCTTGGGGTATGTTTCACTTGCTCCAAGCTGGCAGTTTTTTTCAAACGGTCTGCGAGTAAGGTGACCTTGACACAGTCTCATTGTTCCCTACACGGAGTACATGGAAAATCCCAGGCACTCTACAAAGGAGCAGCTGGCAAGCATTGTGTCCCTCTACAGGTCAGGGCAGTCTGTGAAGGATATTTCTAAATTTGTAGGATTGGCAGAACGAACTGTTCAAAAGTGGGTCAAGCGCTACAAGGATGGTGGCGCCGTGGATTTACCGGAGCATGGACACCGCTCTGGGAGGCCATTAAAAGTTACACAACGGATTGCTAATATAATCAGGCGGCAAGTCGAGGGTAACCCACAGATTTCAGCAAGTGAAATAAAGGAAAATAACCCACTCCTGCTGGGTGATGTCTCCAAGAGGACGGTGCAGCGTACCCTCCACGACAGGCTATGATACTGCAGCTGTCGCCCTCGGCGCAAGCCTCGTCTCACACAGCAGCAAGTGAAGACCAGGATTACTTTCTGCCGGAAATATTTAGAGTGGGATGCAGCAAAGTGGCGGCGGGTCCTGTGGAGTGATGAATCACTTTTTTCTGTGGCTGGGAACAGAGGTGGGAATGTGTACCGACGCAGTGGCAGCGACCCGCTTTACCCACGCTACACACGCCTGACTGAAAAATTCCCTGACATTGTTATGGTGTGGGGTGCTTTGGGATACCATGGCCAGGGACAATTAGTTGTGTTGCCGAGGAATGAAAACCTCAATAAAAACACCTACCTGGAGCTTTTGTGTGACCACCTGCCTGAGTGTTTTGAGGCTTGCCAGACTGACATTTTTATGCAGGACGGGGCACCATGTCATACTGCCGGTGATGTACAGCAGTGGCTAAAAGACTGTCAGGTAGACTTTATTGTAGACTGGTCAGAAAATTCTCCAGATTTAAATCCCATCGAAAACCTGTGGCCCATCATTAAAAGGGATCTAAGGCAGCACAACACACGCACCATCCCGCAGCTAATCGAGGCAGTGCAGCAGGCGTGGAGGAATATCGACGCAGAACATCTAAAAAACTTAGCTGATTCTGTACCTATACGTTTCAAGGAGTGCCTGAAGAAGAAAGGAAGACCATTGAAATACTAACCATTTGTAAGTACCCATTATATTACTGTTAATGTACTGTTTGATGCCGCTTACGGTTATTGTGTTGGTGCCGCACGAACTTTTAGCGCGGACTGTATATATATATATATATATATATATATATATATATATATATATATATATATATATATATATATATATATATATATATATATATATATATATATATATATATATATATATATATATATATATATATATATATATATATATGGAACTCTGATGTTTTATTGACTTGAATTTTTTTTCTTTATTTTATGTGCGGACTAGATTTTTCGGGCGCGCTTTAATTGTTTAGGGTATGATACCGGAGGCGCGGAGGTGCGGTACCGGACCGAGGGAAAATATTTTAGGCGCGAAGGTACAGGTACGGACTATCTGCGTTTCGAGGTCCGGAGGAGCGGTACCGGACTACCCGATATCCAGTAACGCGCCCACCTCTGCTAGGCACCTAATCACTTCTCTTTGCATATCTTTAAGTTCTTCAGTTCCCCATGTATTAGTTTTAGGTGGCACATAGGTAACTTTAATTTTTCTTTTCTTCAATTCCTCTGTTTTGACTGTTACTCCCATTACTTGCACTTTGTCCTCACCATATTGCACATCCTACACACATATATTATCACGAACCCTTATTAGCACTCCTCCCTTTATCCTTCCTGTCTCTCCTCCAGCTATTATATCCCTCCTCTTTAAAGTTAACATGGTTCTGCTCTCTTAGTTTTGTTTCAACGATGCACATTACATCCGGCTTTTTCTCTTTCAAATAATCCCTGACCTCCAACATGCTTGGTAACAACCCACCTATATTAGTATAAGTCACTCTTAATTTCTTGCCTCCTCCACGCCCTCCTCTTTCCTCCGTAGTTACCACTTCTTTAGTTTCATATCCAGAACCCTCCAATAAAAATTCTTCTTCTCTATCTCTGTCCTTTTCTCGTTTTTTTTTTTTCCTTAGATTCACTTCTTAGCACTTTCTCTTTTTCCCTTTCCTCTAAGTTCACATCTCTTTTTATCCATATATCCTTGTGCTCAACATCATCGGCCAACTTACCTTCCCTAGCCATAATTTCCTCTACAGCCACTTGAGATTTCATTCTCACCTTTATTGGTCTCCTACCCCTTTCACTGTATCTTCCTATCTTGATAATTTCCTCCACCTCCTGGTCTAGTTCTTGTGTGCTGTCTTGTACTTGTTTGATAACAGATTTGGCCAATTCTCTCTCTCTCTTCATGTTCTCTTGTGAATTTATTTGGATTTTTCTTTTCCTTCAACCCAAAAATCACGAAGCTTTTTTTTCTTTTCCACTATATCCCGCGCCAGATCTTCCTTCTCTTTAATAACATCAATTACAGCGACTTTCGTGTTTTCCTGAATTTGTCTCTTTACAACCTCCGAAAATTTTACTTTTTCTTGTTCCTGTTCCTGCTTCCATTCATTTCGTAGTTCCTTCAGCTTGTTTTCACCCTATCCACCTTCTACCCTGTCCACAATTCTATCCTGCACTTTAACCTGTAAGCTCCTTAACCCCTTCAGTACCATGACGCGTTTCCAGATTCATTCTGGTTACTATTTGGTGATTTCATACAGCTTCAGAAACTCATGTGGGTTGTTAGAATAGTGAAGACTCTAGCCATTAATTTTTTTTTACCTCCTTAGACATTCCTTATGTAAATAAAATGTTCTAATCGTACACAAAATCTCATGGTAAAAATGAGTCCCAGGAACCTTCGTAGTTCTGGCACATGGCTTTTAGTACGTCATTTTGTTTCTTTATTTCTTGTATCTCCTCCTTTAATTCCTGATTGATTGCGCTGTGATCTTTTCACATTATACCAATTTCAACTTCAGCTCTGTATTCCGTTGTCAGTCGGTCCTGTTTGTCCATTAGACTCAACATCACTTCCTTAATATACCTTAATTCCCTTTCTACGTTGATTAACCTTCTCATACTACCTCGTTCATCCCTGAATCCAGAAAAATCATTCTCCATAATATCCTCAGTTGGTTTTCTTAGTCCAACAGGAGTTTCAATGTACCGTTGGTTTTCACACGATGGCGTATGTTTTGATTTCGTCATACGTCTGGCAGCACTACTCTGTTCCATCTCCCTTTCTTCCTTGTTTCGGTATATACGATCCAAAACTTATTTAATATGGAGACAGGAGAACCTATGCCACCCGCCCCCCCATGTACATACGTCTAGGCCAGTCTCAACCTCCTGTTGTAGCTTTTCCCTGCGAGCTGGTTAGATGCGTCTGGTCAGTGCTTCCATTTTAGGGTAAAATACCCTAAACTAGGGTAATTGGACCCTCCTTAGGGTAGTGTTTAGGGTAATGCATAAACTAGGGTAATTTTAGGGTAATCTGCCGTCCTATGGATAGGTGTGCTTGGAATGGTGCCAATCTGGTGGCAGGCTGGTTCTCTTTCATGTTCGATTCATGTACACAGTCATCCGCGTGACTTGTATCATCCCTTCATCCTCCCACCCCATCCCCTTTCTCGACCCCAGTCTCCACTCACCCGTCTACTACGCGTACACGTTTTGGACCTTCGGACGGTTAGATCACAGTTCACACACAAAGTCAGTCACTTGCGAGGACGAGTCCACACAGAGCAGCCGCAGTAGTGGCTGTAGTGTGTAGTCCTGTTTGTGTGTTTGGGGGTGGGGGGCAATATTTAAACTTATGTATGATAAGAGTGTATTAATCAACAATTAATGGGCAACTTCGACAATCTAGGGTAAAACACTCGAATCTAGGGTAAAATCGACAAAAATCTAGGGTAAGATTTCATCAACTCATGGAAGCACTGCGTCTGGTCGGCATCATGTCTACGCGCAGTGTGTAATTCACCTCGGTCGTCTGCTGGTCATCCAGCCAGTCTTCCCCATTACGGAGCGAGCTCAGAGCTCATAGACCGATCTTCGGATAAGATTGAGACCACATCACACACAACACACACCGGGGAAGCGAGGCCACAACCCCTCGAGTTACATCCCGTACTTATTTACTGCTAGGTGAACAGGGGCTACACATTAAGAAGCTTGCCCATTTGCCTCACCGCTTCCCGGGATTTGAACCCGGGCCCTCTCGATTGTGAGTCGAGCGTGATAACCACTACACTACGCGGTGTGTGTGTGTGTGTGTGTGTGTGTGTGTGTGTGTGTGTGTGTGTGTGTGTGTGTGTGTGTGAAATTAGTTTTTACTAATTTTTATATGGTAAAACTATGTGCTAGATTCTTTCAATTCGATATGTTGTACATAATCAGTACGCATTGCATTCCCGTATTGGTATTGGGCCTTATTTATTTATTTACTATTACTGTATTGGTTTAATTTAACTATTCATTTCATCGTAGTGTGTGTTACCAAGGCAGCATTAAGACTACAGTGTAATGTGTTCTTAGGCTATTAGTGAAAAACTGAGACTGGAGACACCAAAACACAGGGAGGGAAAAGAACTTGCCATCATGTTACACACACACACTTTTATTGAAAGGCACACATGCTCTTCTTTACACAGTCACCACACTCATAATTCCTAACACCACTGTGTGTCAGGCTGTGTCTGGTGCGGGTAGAATTTCTGGAAAATTTCCCTCCACACTCACCACACTCATAATTCCTAACACCGTACTGTGTGTCAAGCTGTTTGTGATGAGGTGAAACTTGTGGGTGAGTTTCTTCTGACACTCACCACACTCATAATTCTTAACACCACTCTGTGTCAGGCTGTGTTTGTTAAGATCAGACTTTTGGGTAAATTTCTTCCCACATTCACTACACTCATAATTCCTAACTGTAGGCGCTCTTGCAGGATCTCTAGTGACTCACGACTGACGTGTTTTTACTGATCAAAACCATTGTTGTAGGGTCGAGGAAAAACAGTATTTCCTGACAATTTATTTCAGTAGGCTTGACCGTAAGAACTGTTTGGACAAAGTTTCTCTGTGTTAGTTCTTATAAGTAACATTATTCACTTGTACAAACACTTTCAATACATTATACTAGTTATAAACTACACATACAATCAATTTGGCACTATGACGTTAGGTTAATACGTACTATAAAGAATACAATGTTTACCTTATCGTCTCCCTGCGCACGTCTGAATCTCGCGCCCTCTGTCTCGTGAGTGAAGACTCGTGAGTCGTGATGCCCTGAAGGCTAACCCTGAGATTATATGGTAGGCAAACACCCAAATAAAATCGCATCGAGGCGAACCTTTTTGTGGCATTAAATACTGATACTTAAGTACGCTACATGTGTTTTCATGCACATAGAAAAATATTAAACACTTCTTATGATGACAGAGGACTAGCTATACTATAACATATGTAAACTCTTACAAACTCTTACGTACAGTAACACCATTGTGTGACAGGCTATGTCTAGTGAGGAAAGACTCTTGGGTAAATTTCTTCCCACACTCACCACATTCATATTCCTAACACCACTGTGTGTCAGACTGTGTGTTGAGATCAGACTTGTGGGTAAATTCTCACATTCACCACACTCATAATTCTTAACACCACTGTGCGTCAGGCTGTGGTGAGGTGACACTTTTGGGTTAATTTCTTCCCACACTCACCACAATCATAATTCCTGACACCACTGTGTGTCAGGCTGTGTGTGGTGAGGCCTTGTTTGCTGGTAAAAATTTTGTCACACTGCTGGCACTTAAACATGCATTGTCTTATGTAGCCAAAGCTGCCTGTTTCTTGGTAATCCTTTTCACCACGTCTGTGCCTCCCCACGCCTAAGGCTGACTGCTGCTGCTGCTGCTGCTGCCGCCACTAGCCACCATGTTGCTGCCTGGCCTCGCAGCTTCCACCACTTCTGCACCACTGTCACCAGCACATGTCGCGGCCAGTCCTGCAGGGAGCCTCGAGGAGGGCAGAGAGCCAGGCAGCCGTTGGTGGGTGGCAGGCAGGGGCGGCGGCGGCAGCGGCAGCAGACTGGACGCTGGCTGGGCTGGGCTGGTCTGTGGAGCAGGGAAGAGTGGTGTGGCCATCCTAAACTGTACACACATCTCACAAACACGATAGCTAGTATCCTAACCTAACCAAACCTTACCTTGCGAATGGTTGTTGGGTGTTCTAGCTACTTTTGTAGTCAACTGATACAAGTCAGTTTCGGATTGTTTTATTTAATCAGAAATCGATATATATATATATATATATATATATATATATATATATATATATATATATATATATATATATATATATATATATATATATATATAACTAAACTAAGGGGATAGACAGAGGGGTGAAATGGAAGAAGTAGATGAGGTAAACAGATTGAATTATGAAAGAAAGTAAGAGGATTATATAGGTGGTGAGCAAACTGCCTTGCTAATTTCCTTTTTCTTTTCAGGTATTTTTGTGAACACACTCAACTAGCGTCGTAGAGTGTGTGTTGTTGTATGTGGCTTATACTTGTGAATTACTTTGAAGGTAAGTGTGGATACCGGTGGCAAGCATGAGGTAAGTACAAGGTAAGTATGATTTTGTATGTATATAAGTATGCAGATTGTAGCAAGGAATCCACGTAATGGCACGGCGATGCCGGATTGTTGTCGCACTCCTGGGTGAGATCAGCATTATCTCGGTCCCCCTCGAAGGCCCGGGACTCCCCCCCCCCACAAAGGAGGCCCTGTGGCCCTCGATTCAGGGTGCAATGCGATCCTCTACCGCCCCTCGCTGCTGGTGGAAAGCAATCCTTAACCAGTGGCAATACCCAACGGAGGGGAGGCTTTACGGTAAGTACAGATGGCTGGTAGCTCATCCTAGTGACTTGTCCTTCTCCCCCCCGACTCAGGGCGCGAATGAGCGGCAGACATAATCCCGGTTTGTCTCTAGCCGAGTGGATATCTCAGAGCTGTTTTGGAATATGTTGGGTTGTAGCAGTACCTTACGATGAGTAAGTGTTAAGTGTATAAGTGTCGTGTGTTTGTAGTCTAGTGTAATGTAGTGTAGTAAGGGGAGTTAACTTGTGAAAAGTGCAAGTGGTTCGGGTCCTGTTATTTGGACGTACGGCTTCCTGAACCAGGTATGTTCCGCATGATTGTTGGTGTTGATTATCCTGACGTAGCTTTCGTCTTTCGTGTTAGAATTTTTCTGCTGTCTTTTTCACTCTATGATGTAGTGTGATGTTAAGGGTTTGTAAGTTAGCTTTTCTGTGTAGGTCTTCTGTAATGTATGTGTAGGGGTATCTGTCATTGTATACAAATCGAATTGCTTTGTTTTGAATTCTCTGTAACTTGATCATGTTAGTATTTGATATGGCATTCAATGGGTAGGAAGGGTAAGTGATGATATGCACTATTAAAGCTTTGATGAGGTGTAGCTTTATTTTCTCTGGCATTGAGGCGAATCTACGTAATATTGATAGGGTATGTTGTGCTCTCTGTGCTGTTTTGGTGATGTGGGTCTGTATGCCTATTTTGGTTATGTGGAGACTAATATTGTTCCCTCTTTTGAGTACGGGATGTGCTGTTGATTGATTATAATTGGCTCAGTTGTTTTGGCTGCTAGTGGAATTGCTTTGAATTTTGTTGTGTTTGTTTTGATTTTCCACTTCCTTTCGAATTCATTGACTCTGTTGATGTTTTCTTGTACTCGTCTTGCCATGATCTTCTTGGACTTACTGGGGTGTGTAACTATTTGTGTTATATCGTCTGCATAGAGAAGGTCGATTGATCCTGGAGTGGCTGCTGGTAAGTCTGCGGTGTACAGAGTATAAAGGGTAGGGGAGAGGGAGCTGCCCTGGGGCACTCCACTTAGCAACTGAAAAGGTTGATCAGGGTGATTTTTTATATATATACTGGCCGTTCTGTTGTCGATGAAGTTGCAGAGTATTTTAGTTAAAGGTGGTGGTAGGTGTAAGTTTATGATTTTAAATTTTAGGCCGTTGTGCCAGACCTTGTCGAATGCTTTGGGCACATCACGTAAAACAAGATGGCAGTTTTTTCTCACTTAGTGCCTTGGCTATGGTTTCTGTGGTGATGGCAAGGGCAGTGTCAGTGCCTCTCGCCTGTCTGAAGCCGTGTTGGGTGTCTGGATAGATGTTGGATATTTCTAGGTGTGTTCTTAGCCTGATGTTTATGATTTTCTCTAGAATCTTGTCTGGAACCTCGAGCAGTGATATTGGTCTGTAATTAACCCGTAAACTGCGGCACTCACATTCAGAGGGTGTCTCCTGGTGCGGCTAAATCAGCGAACGATTGACTTTCAATGGAAGATATATACCTACTTTATAAAGAGTGTCACAGATATTTCATTTCACAATTCTGTAACTCAAAATTTACTGTAGCTACCATATTTCTAAGTGTTTTTCGCTACAAAAATAGATTTCTGGCAGTATCTGTAGGCATTGTGGAGAGCGGGATGGGAGGGGGGAGGTAGGGGGAGGGGGCAGGGGGGATACACACAGACCGCTTGTTGCCACTGTTCGTCGACGGGACAGTGTTGTCAACGCTCGAAGAGACAACATTGAAGATTCAATGTCTCTCTCTCTCTCTCTCTCTCTCTCTCTCTCTCTCTCTCTCTCTCTCTCTCTCTCTCTCTTTCTTTCTTTCTTTCTTTCTTTCTTTCTTTCTTTCTCTCTCTCTCTCTCTCTCTCTCTCTCTCTGCTTGCTTGCTTCAAGAGAAATAAATGATAAAACAAAAGTATTTTATTTCTCTAATGGCAATTTCCGTATAAGTAATATTCTTTCCATTATTCTGACACTAATATTTTGAATCGCAAATAAAGTAAAAGGAATCAAAGTATATGGAGTAAACAACATACATATGGAATGGATAAATTGGTCAAATAAAAATGCATATGCACTGGTAATGGTAATGCAAAATATTGCTCTAGCCTCCTATTATTTTACATTTTTTTTCTCTCTCTCTCTCTCACACACTTTGTTCAAAATAAATAAGTGAAACAAAAATACTCTTGCTTGGTTCACAATAAATAAAGTAACCAAATATTAGTTCCGTGTAAGCCACAATAACATACATATCATACTATATATCTGTGTGTGTGTGTGTGTGTGTGTGAGAGAGAGAGAGAGAGAGAGAGAGAGAGAGAGAGAGAGAGAGAGAGAGAGAGAGAGAGAGAGAGAGAGAGAGAGGAGTGACGATGAGTCATGACTCATGAAGCGCGGTGCGGGCCGGGCCGACACGTCTGACAGTGTTACAAACATCTAGTGAAAATGGTCTTGTTTCCATAAACTTATTCGTTTTATCTCTTTTCTGTTATACAAAAACAACTTCTATACTACTAATTTATAGCTTCCTCTTACCATACATGATACTCAAACTCTAATATCTATGAGAGGAATGCAATGACGACTGAATAAAATAAAGACATAGTGGTTTCATTGTTTTCCTTTATAAATATGATATAAATAACCAAATTCTTATAAAAAGGAAATAAATTACTAAAAGAAAGGTTATTAGAACACAAAAAAATAATTTCAAAGAAATACGAATCACGGGAACTTTATGGTGCCTGTTTAAAAAGAGCACTTCCAGAAGGCATACAGCAGTTTGCCGCCAAGCCATTCAGAAAGTGTACAGCAGTTTACAGGTTAATCAGGTCAGATCCTTGTTTGTTTTGTTTGGGTGTTAATATTACTTTTGCATGCTTGAATAGTTATGTTCACCGGTTAAACGGGTAAGATTGGTATCGGGGAGCCGGTGAACAATAACAAAAAAAAAAAAAAACACTGCAGGTTCAACTGGTGAGGAAATGCAAAGGGGGGCACTTAAGAAGCTATTTAATAACCCAATAATGTAACTGACATACACATATAGATATAACATGAAAGACATGAAACTAACATACACATATACATATAACACAGAAATAAATACAACAATAAAGAACCCAACTTGATACCTAACAATAATACTAATCCTATATGGAGGCAATGTGGAAAAAACGGACGAGGGGAAGTGATACTTATGAGGTGTCGCAGTGGTGAAGTGCTGGGTGAGGTGGATCCCACGGTAGACCAAGAGGCGTTGTGTTCACTGGTTGAGGCCTTGACCTCGAACTTACTTCCAGAAAGCCGGGAGCTTGCTTAACACATCTGCTTGAGTCGAATGGGGCCGCGTGAATCCAACTTTGGGACAGTAGCGGGGCTTCATGACACGGTGACGTGGAGGGTTCATGAGACGGTGGCGTGGAAGGTTCATGAGATGGTGGTGTGGAAGGGGAGGTGGAGAGGTGGCGAACGAGGTAACAGGCGAAGGAGGTGATGGTATTGGAGTATGTTACGGACGGGCCGTAACATTTCCTCCCCCCTAAGACCTCCGTAATGGGCTCATGAAGGAGGTGAGATGGGAGATCTTGATAAGGCATCGGCGATGATGTTGTCCACCCCTTTGGATATGGTGGACTTCCAAGTTGAAGGGTTGAGTTAACAAGGCCCACCTAAGAATGCGTTGGTTTCGGTTCTTCATGGCGTGAAGGAAGGCCTGAGGGTTGTGATCGGTGAAGACCTTCGTAGTTTGAGGACCAGGATGAAGGTAGCACTCAAAACGTTGGAGCGCCAGGACGAGTGCCAGAGCCTCCTTCTCGATGGTGGAGTAGTTGAGTTGGTGTTTCTTCAGCTTGGCGGAGTGATAGGCGATGGGATGGAGGATGCCGCTTGTGGGGTCCGCTTGTAGGAGGACAGCACCCACTCCAACTCCACTCGCGTCCACTTGTAGATGGAAGGGGCGGGAGTGATCTGGCGTCCAGACCACTGGTTCCGAGGAGAGGAACGCCTTGAGATGTTGGAAGGCTTGGTCGGGGTCCAGTGGAAGGGGACGGAAGTGCTGATAAGGTCCGTCAGGGGGGCGGCCAGGGTGGAGAAGTTCCTACAGAATCGTCTGTAGAAACCAGCCATCCCCAAGAACCTCATAAGAGCTTTCCTGGTGATAGGGACAGGGAAGCCAAGGATGGCCTCTACGTTGGCTATCTTGGGGCAAACCTTGCCGTTCCCCACCACATGTCCCAGGTAGACCACCGTAGACTTCCCGAAGATGGACTTGGCTTCCTGCAACCGACCCATCTGCCTCCGAAGATGTGTCACCCAGTCGTCCGAAGTCACCACCAGGTCGTCCAGATAGGCAGATGTTCCCTCCAAGTCCTGGGTGATGTAATTTATAGCCCTCAGGAAGGTGGCGGGAGCATTAGACAAGCCGAAGGGCATCACTGTGTATTGGTATAGCCCGAAAGGGGTGATGAAGAAGGATATTATTCGGGCCTCGTCCGAGAGGGAAATTTGGTAGTAACCTTTAAGTAAGTCTATAGTGGTTACAAATTTGGCTACTCCTATGCTATCTATAAGGTCCTTTATCAAGGGCAATGGGTAGGAGTCTGGCACCGTCACTTTATTTAATTTCCTGTAGTCGGTGCAAAATCGACTACTACTATCTGGCTTAGATGTTAACAGGCAGGGAGAAGCCCAGGGGATATACTAGGTTCTGCAAGGTGATGACAGAGCAGATAGTCTACCTCTTTTTCATCAAGTCTCTTTTAATGGGTGAAATGCGATAGGCTGGTTGTCTTATAGGCTTGATGTCATTAGATATTAATGTTATGTCATGTTGGATAGTAGTACAAAGTCCTGGAAGGTCACCTGTGATTTCTGAAAAGTCTAGCAATAACTTTTTAAGATCAGACTGTTGTGAAGGTGTTAAGGAAAGAAACACCTCATCAAGGTTGGACATGATTTGGCTGTTTGAGGGGCGTCCTTTAGGTGACGAGAAGAGGAATTCGATGTCGGACTCTTCCTCGGGGGGCACAGGACCAGACTCCTTCCCTACCAGACATACAGGTACAGTGCGAGACAAGTCGTCCTCTGGTTCTCTGGAGTGGTAAGGTTTCATTAGATTAATATGAACTAGTTGGGAATCCTTACGACGGTCAGGAGTGTGGACCACATAATTTAATGGACTTAGTTTTTGAGCCACAACATAAGGTCCCATGAACTTACTGTGAAGAGCATTGCCTGGAGTGGGGAGAAAAGTAAAACCTTGTCTCCTGGTTTGAAACTTCTCATGACAGATTTGGGAAGAGAATTCTGTTGCATTTTAGTTTGAGATTTGAGGAAGTTTGATTTAGCAAAAGATCTGACTTCACTGATTTTATTCTTAAGGTTACTGATGTAGTCAGACACACTGGGGCTTGAAGGAGTATTTTGAGTAAACCATTGATCCTTTAATATTTTGAGAGGCCCCCTGATCTGTCTACCATAGAGTAATTCAAAAGGGAGTAACCTAAAGAATCTTGAGGAGATTCTCTTAAAGCGAAGAGAAGGAAAGAGATACTTTCATCCCAGTCTCCTTGATGCTCCAAGCAATACTTCTTCATCATGGATTTTAATGTTTGGTGAAACCGCTCCAGACAGCCTTGGGATTGGGGTGGTAAGCCGAGGAGGTAACATGGTCGATGTTTAGCTCATTCACTATCTGTTGGAAAAAATGGCTAGTGAAATTGCTACCCTTGTCAGACTGAATTTGTTTTGGAATTCCTACCGAGGTGAAAAAATGTATTAGATGTTTTACAATGGTCTTTGATGTGATGTTCTTAAGAGGGAATGCTTCAGGGTACCTGGTAGTGGGATCCATGAGGGTTAACAAATACTGATTCCCTCGTTTGGTTTTGGGTAAGGGCCCTACGCAGTCTAGAATGATCTTTTCGAAGGGCTCCGTCTGAACTGGAATAGGCGTCAGAGGAGCTGGCACAAGGCGTTCGTTAGGCTTACCCACAATTTGACATATGTGACATGTTTTTACATAGTGTGACACATCCTTTTCATTCCTGGCCAAAAAAATGTTGAAGAGCCTTCTTGTAGGTTTTTTGGATGCCTAGATGACCTGACAATCCATCATGAGCTAGTTCTATAATGGCTGGTCTTACAGACAAGGGATGACAACTTGATGTGTTTCTGACCAGGTGTCTAGTTGTTTCAGTTCAGGAGGTCTGTAGGCACGCATCAGGACTCCTTCCTGATAATAAAAACAAGGCAATTTAGACATATCCTTTGTCTCACTGGCAACATGTCTGATCTTAGCCAAAGTGAGATCCTGTTCCTGAGCATTAATCAAATTCTCCTTTGAAATGATGTTATTGTACAAGTTGTCAGTAGAGGCAATCATTGGTGGAGGAGGTGATGAAAGGGCAGGGGACTTGGACTGAGACCTGGTGACTGCACACACTGGGAAGAAGTGAGGGATGTTTCGTCCAGGGTCTTAGTGGGACTTTCTGTTAAGGGAGAATCAAGAACAATTAAGTTTGGAACAGCCAAGTTACCCGCAAGATCATTACCCAGTACAAGATGTACCCCGGTACTGGCAGTTCACCAGGTTTAATGGCTACCTCAACCTCTCCTGAAATGAACGGGCACTGTAAGCTAATTTTAGCCAAGGGATAGGAGAGCTGTGATTCGAGACCTGTAAGGATCACCTTCTCCCAGTGAAAGCCTGTTTGATGTTAGGGATGACATCTTCCCTTAAGATGGATTGGGCAGCACCTGTATCACGCAGAACCTTGACATTTATTGCCTTGTCTTTACCATCAGTCAGGGACACTTTACCTTGATACATGTACGAGTCATAAAGTTCTAGAGGAGAGTTGACAGGGTTAGCTAGGGCCACTGGTTTCTTGTTCTCAAATGTGTTAGGTTTAGGGGCCACAAAAGAAAGTTGACGTTGAGAGGCCTTGCAATTTGGGTGTCTACATTTCTGGATCGTGTGACCTGGCTTCTTACAGTATGTACACCAGGGGGAATTATATGCATTTGGCGAGAATCCGGTTGGCTTACCACCCGCGCCCCAAAACCTTCCCCAAAGGAGGACCTAACATTAGATAGTGAACCACGACCTCTACTACCCAGGGATCCCATCAACAAAGCAAAGGCATCAGCCACTTTAGCGGCAGACATAAGATCACTCTCTCCCGTTCTTCCACATGCCTCAGAATATTAAAGGGTAACTTGTTCTTCCATTCTTCCAGGACCATTAGATTGAGCAACTCCGAAAAGGTGGTAATGTTAAGGGCGGCTAACCATTTCTTAAATTGTCTTAGTTTCTCACTAGCAAATTCAACATAGGTGTGAGACTCTGGTTTCACATACTTTCGAAACTGTTGTCTGTATCCATCAGAAGTGATAGAGTAGGCGTCTAGAATGTTACCTTTGATCTCTTCATATTCTACCTCATCACTAAGGCCGTTATATACCCTATAAACTTTTCCTACTAGCTTAGGGATAAGGATCTTTGGGCCATTTATTCCTATTAGCAATGCTCTCAAAAGCGCGAAATGACCCGTCAACATCAGATTCATTAAAAGGAGGAACTAGCGGAGCAGCTGTAGCAAGATTAAAGCTTGCTAACTTTTTCTTTATATCTATTTCTTCCCTCTAAACTTAGCGTCATTTCGTAGGGTTAACTCCTGAATTTCTAACTTTCTCCTGCCTTTTAAGTTGTAACTGAAATTTTCTCTCTTTTTTTTTGCCTGTAATTCTCTCTTTTTTTCTGCCTGTAGTTGCATTTCTTCTTCTTTTTCTGCCTGTAGTTGCATTTCTTTCGCTTCTTTTTCTGCCTGTAGTTGCATTTGTTTTCATGCATCCGGTATTCTAGTCTAAGCTTCTCAATTTCCCACTGACTTATCCTAATCTTATCCTGTTCTTCCTGGGGACTGTGTATTATAGTCCTCGTAGAGGCTGACATGGGAGTTAACTCTTCTATGGCATTTCCTAGCAACTGACCTTCTTGCACTAGATGTTCAACAACTACATTCTTAATGACCTCTTTAGTCATCTGAGACGTGATGGGAACATCAAAATGTTTAGCGATGGCTTTCCATTGGTCCTTCTTTATATTAGCATCTTTAAGTTGTTCCAGAGAAGGGTCGGCACAAAAATCTTCAACGTTAAACTGAGCGGAAGCCATATTAAATAGATGTTAAACAAACAAAAAAAATGATAAGCGAATTACTTAAGTGAGGAACTTGGCAGAGTGATAATAAAGGCAACCTTGAAATTACCTAGATTATACTTAAGTAAACACTTATGAGTACAATCACTAATGAGGGGTAAACTAGAGAATTACGGCATTAAGAGGGATCCGGATTACTCTAGTTACGAGACTTGAGAGTGAGGAGCGAATTGTACTGAGACTTGTTATTGATAAGGAGGCGGATTAGTCTGAGAGACTAGTTAAAATGGCCGATTCTAACTAGCGAGAAAAATGATCCGCGAAGTGAGGGGATTGAGGGTTCGCATGAACATATGATGATCCCAACACTTGGATAACACTTATTACACACCTGCCTATGTGCAAAAAATAGAGATACGTGCTATCAGTGAACACGCCTTTCTACCTGGTTTCCTGCTCTACCACTGCTATGCGATACCAATGAAAGTCACGAAGCACTTTTAACCCAAAAGGAGCCACTTGATCGCACAAAGGTAAATTTAAACCACACGCAGAGTAAGTCACAGAAAAAAATCACATCAAAGTTACAACACCACAGAAACACATAAAAAAATAAAATAATGTAATCACAGAAAAAAAGTCACTGGAAAAATGGAACACTGAACATGGGTTATAATGGTCCTGTCACGGTCGCCAATTATTACGTTCACCGATTAAACGGGTAAGATTGGCATCGGGGAGCCGGTGAACAATAACAATACCAAAAAAAAAACACTGCAGGTTCAACTGGTGAGGAAATGCAAAGAAGAAGCTTAAGAAGCTATTTAATAACCCAATACTAATGTAACTGACATACACATATAGATATAACATGAAAGACATGAAACTAACATACACATATACATATAACACAGAAATAAATACAACAATAAAGAACCCAACTTAATACCTAACAATAATACTAATCCTATATGGAGGAAATGTGGAAAATATGGAAAAAACGGACGAGGGGAAGTGATACTTATGAGGTGTCACAGTGGTGAAGTGTTGGGTGAGGTAGATCCCACGGTAGACCAAGAGGCGTTGTGTTCACTGGTTGAGGCCTTGACCTCGACTGACTTCCAGAAAGCTGGGAGCTTGCTTAACACTTCCGCTTGAGTCGAATGGGGCCGCGTGAATCCAACTTTGGGACAGTAGCGGGGCTTCATGAGACATTTACGTGGAGGGTTTATGAGACGGTGGCTTGGAAGGTTCATGAGACGGTGGTGTGGAAGGGGAGGTGGAGAGGTGGCGAACGAGGTAACAAGCAGAGGAGATGATGGTAGTGGAGTATGTTACAGACGGGCCGTAACAGAATAATGTGGGGAAATACCCTAGAAATCCTGTGTTGTAGATGTTTGTTAGTGTGCTGATTGCTTCTATGGGGAGTTTGCTCAACACTAATTTGGAGTTTTGACTTTTGCCACGTGAATTGTTTTTTATGGTTTTTATGATATGTTGTACCTCGTCCTGCGTTATTTTTCTTGTTAGATGGCTGTTGTTGCTTAATCTGTTGTGGTCTGCATACGGAAACGGTGAGCAGAATTCTCGATGGATGGTAAAAAAGTTATTCACCCTCTGCTCACTGTGCTGATCAAACTGTTGGTTGTCTATTGCAGTTATTTGGAAGATATTACTCCATATATCTCTGAATATTGGTTCCTTCTTCTCAGGTGAGTATAATTTTTCGTTGTTGTGTATAATGTATGGTGGCGTGTGCTCTGTGTTACCTTGCAGTGTTTTAATTGCTTTCCAGAAGTCTCTTGGTGATTTGAATTTTTCGACTGTTCTTGTTATCTTGTCTTCCCAGCTTTTTTAAAATTAATTTATTGCATTCTTTGACGAGGGCTTTTTTTGAGGAGATTATAGGTATGTAGTTTCGCCAGTGTCCAGCCTCGTGTTTCTGCCTCAATTTTTAAGTTAGCAATAAATCTTTGTATGCTCTTGACTGTTGTGTTAGTGATAGACTTGTTAATTGTGATGTTATTTGTCTTAGGGATGTTTGTTTCCATTGCTTCCTTGATTGTTTTGAACCATGTTTCAGTTGCTTTATCGAGTTGTTGGAGAGTGGCCTGTTCTGGAGGTTTTGCACTATTGATATCTTGTATTGATGTCTGGAAGCTGTCCCAGTCTGCCAGGTGATAATTGTATTTGGGTGGAACAGGAATCCTGATGGCTTTGCTGGTAATGCTTACTATAATGCAAATGTGATCTGAGGGTGAGTCTGGTCCAGGTTTGATAGTGATGTTGTGGTAGATGTGTTTGTTGCCAAGAATTATGTCTGGAGTCGTTCTTGTTGTGCTGCTATAGAATGTGGAAAATGCTGGGCCTAAATGCTTTAGCGTGTTGTTGTCTATCATAACATAACATAACATAACATAAATAATAGAACAACAAAGGGCCACCAGGGCCCATCTAGGTTATCCTGTATCAGTCGCACAGCGACCTCGTCATCAGTACTTAAAGATACACTTACAAGTACACAATACATTATATACTAATTCTAAATATTTGGCCCATTAACAGGGCTAAGTCCTGCAGCGAAATCCTCTACAATTTGTGGTCCCCATACATGGGGATCATGTCTTGTTTAACTATAGTAAATTTCTTATAAAAACTATCATGCAGTGCTATACATAATTATAAATCTAATAAATTTAAGTGCTTATCTAATCTGTTTTTAAACATTGTCAAACTAGTGCTATTTACAACCTCTCTGGCAATGCATTCCAGAAGTCTACCACCCTATGACTAAAGAAATATTTTCTTATATCTAACCTGCAGCCTTGCTTTCTAATCTTCCTGCCATGATTTCTAGTCCTATTTCCTCCTCTAAGGTAAAGAAAGATCTCACATCTATGTAGTTTGTATCTGAGAACATTTTAAATAACTCTATCATATCCCTCTTATACATCTCCTCTCAAATGAAAACATGTTTAATTCCTTTAATCTATCTCTATACTCCAGGCGCTTTAATGCTGGTATCATCCTAGTTGCTCTTCTCTGAACTGCTTCTAACATGTTGATATCCTGCCTATAATGGGGTGACCAGGCCTGTATGCAATACTCTAAATGGGGCCTAACATAGGAATTATATAAGCTATGCACCACTTCCTTACTTTTATAACTAACATTTCTATTTATAAAACCCAGGATCCTATTTGCCCTATTTCTTGCTTCTAAACATTGCTTTGAAAATTTCATAGTCCTGTCTATCACTACTCCTAAATCCTTTCCTTCCTCTACTGCCTCTAGCCAACATCCCTCCATCTCATAGCTAAAGTTTGTGTTGTCTTTACCTAAATGCATAACCTGACACTTTTTAGAATTAAACTCCATCTGCCACCTGTCTGCCCATGCTATCAGCCTGTCCAGGTCTCGTTGTATTCTGTAATTGTCCTTTTCACCCTGTACTGCACATGCTATCTTAGTATCATCTGCAAACTTTGATACTTTGCTACTAATTCCTATATCTAAATCGTTAATGTACACCAAGAAAAGAAGAGGTCCTAGCACTGATCCTTGGGGTACCCCACTAACCACTTCCTTCCACTCAGACATTGCCCCATTTAATACTAATCTCTGTTTCCTATCAGAAAGCCATTCACTAATCCAATCAACTAACCTACCCCCTATCCCATGTAGTCTCAATTTGTACACTAGCCTCCTATGCGGTACCTTATCAAACGCCTTGCTAAAATCTAGATATATAACATCTATGCTATTTCCATCATCTAACTCCTTGGTAATATATTCTAAGATATCGAGCAAATTTGTAAGACAGGACCTCCTGATCTAAAGCCATGTTGGGTATCTCTAATTAATCTATTCTCATTTAAATGCTCCCAAATACTACCCTTAATGATTTTCTCTAGTATCTTACATACTATACTAGTTAAACTGATCGGTCTATAATTATTCGCATCATCCTTCCTACCTTTTTAAATATTGGAGTAACATTAGCTAACTTCCAGTCCTGAGGTATCTCAGCAAACCTAAGTGATCTTTCAAAGATTAACTTAAGTGCTTCAGAAATACTGTCTACACCCTCCCTAAGTACTCTGGCATGTAGCTCATCAGGACCACTAGCTTTCCTATCGTCTAGTTCAAGAATAAATTTCCTAATAATTCCCGGTTTTATATCAATATTTTCTAAAGCTCTTAAACTACTCGTCACACTGTTTGTAACAGGATTTCCTATTCTTTCCCTAGTAAATACTGAAGAAAATTGTTCATTCAATAATTCTACTATGTCTTCATTTTGATCCACTACTACACCATCTTTTCTGAGTGGTCCAATCCTATCCTTATTTCTTTTATCACTGACCTTGTAATAACTATATAATTTTTTTGGGATCTTTACTCCCAGCTCTAGCTAGTTTTATCTCTGCCTGCCTTTTACTTTTTTTATAACCTTACTCAAATCATCTCTGACCTGTCTGTACCTAATCAAATCTATATCTTCCCCACTTTTCTGCAACTCTCTGTATGCCCTCTTCTTCTCTCTGATCTGGCTACCTATCTCATGAGTGCACCATAATGGCTTCCTGTTTCTCTGCCTTATAACTTTGTAAGGGATACACTGCATCACTATACTCTGTACTACAACCTTAAAAATATCCCACATCTCCTGTGCAGTTTTATTTCCAAAACTATCTTCCCAGTTTACTGACGTAACTTACCATAATTGCCTTTCTGATAGTTTGGGACTCTAGTCTTATTCACTATATTATCCCTACTGGAATTAATGATAAATCTAATTATATGATGGTCACTGTTTGCTAAAGTCTCTCCTACCTCAACTTCCTTTAAACAATGCTCAATATTTGTTAGTACTATGTCTAAAACCTTCCTCCCCCTAGTAGGTTTATCTACCATCTGCACTAAATAGTTATCCTGAAAACTTTCCATAAACTTATTTTCACTAGCATCTCCTACCATCCTCTCCCAGTTTACTGACTTAAGATTAAAATCCCTAAGATAATTGTCTGACTAGTACACCCCTATTTATCTCATCTACCATAAGGTTGTCTACATCTGCTGACTGGTTAGGTGGTCTATAAAAGCTCCTACTCTAATAACCTTACTTTTGTTTACTCTAACATCCAGCCATAAGGACTCTACTCTGTTATCTACCTTAATACCATTAACCTGACTGGAAATGAAGGATTTTTTACATAAATAACTACTCCTCCACCTATCCTACCAATTCTCTGGTGTAAATACATAATGTATCCATCTACTTCATATTCTTTCCTATTTTCCTAAACTTTTCCTCATTTACCCATGCCTCTGTGACACATACAACATCTAAGTCCTCCTCAACTATATAACTAGATAACTCGTCCTTCTTGTTCCTAAGACTCCTGGCATTTACATAAAACATTTAAGTCCTGCTACCTTCCTAGATGCTGTCTCCTTATTTGGAATCCTAATCTTATTCTCTCCTATTTGCACCTGGAAATCTTTCCTAATCTTTTCACTATCTCTGTTTATCCTATCTAATTTATGTCTAACATCTTTCTTCTGGAATGCATTTGTTACCTCACCCCCTACACTCCATCCCAACTCCCCTCCAGACATCCACTCAGCACATCCACACCCTTCCTACTCAGATGCACACC